>NC_069001.1:5859-6666 GCF_001194135.2 Octopus bimaculoides
ATCATTACTCCCCCCCCCCAGCCCCACCAACAACAATAATAAACAACAATACCACCACCTCTTCTCCCCACCACCACCACCACTGACATATAATACTATCACATTCTGTACTTAAAGACACCATCATAGCCCCCTCCTTATCTACTGCCTCTGCCCACTTCCATTACCACCCCTACTACAACCTTAACAATGTGAATAGTACCACTATAACTTTACCATTTTCATCACCAATAATCACTGCTACTACCACCACTACTATTACACTATCATACCATCAGCATCAACAAACATGCACCTCTAAACACCACTACTATACCATCAATATTACTAATAGTAACTACTACCACCCCCACTACCTCTCCTATACTGTCAACTACTACCACCACCACCCACACTTCCACCTTTGCTATGTAATTATCATCACTAATAATCACTACCACCACCACTACAACCATCATGTCTGCTTTACTATCAGCAGTACCAACCACCACCTATGCACTACTACCACAACCTGTATTTCTGCTATAACATGACCATCACTACTAATCACCACTACTCCTACCACCACTACTACTATGTACTCAGCATCACCAGCCACCAACTGCCACCACCACCACCACCAATTGCTTTTGCTACACTTAAAGAAGAGTCTCCAAAAGGTTTCCCAACCTGCTAAAAATTGAAACGAAATATCTCTTAAATCAGATCCTGCTGCTTTAAACAAAGAAAAACCCATTGGATTATGGGCTCCTGTCCAAAGTGTTATTCATCGTTAAAGATAATATGAAGGAATAGTCAACTTGTACT
>NC_069001.1:7519-9219 GCF_001194135.2 Octopus bimaculoides
TATATATATATATATATATATAAAGATATATATATTATACATAAGCCTTTACTCACACGGGGCTATGCATGTAAGTATTCATTTGTACTGAAGGAGAGGAACTACATAGAAATATTATATACACCATATATAATTATATAGCTAATTGCATATGTAAATATACATGCTTATGAATGTATATATTCTAAAATGCAAATATAGGAATATACATAGATAGTATACACACACACACACACACATACACACACACACACACACACATAAATGTGTAAGCTGTTGACTTTCCTATGTGTGCATTTGTATGCACAATGTGTGATATGTGATTGGAGCTAAATGCACTTATGCACCGAACTCATCTCTTCATTGCAAAACTAATTTTACCAAAGATTAGCTGTTGTCCACACAGGGCTGAACTCTGAATTAATTACCCCCAAACCACTAAGATTATTTAGTTGAAGCCAACTTTTATAGGATTGGATTTTATAACAACTTAATCCTTTCACTTTTGTTGCTGTTGTTGTTGTTGTTGTTGGTATTCTTTTAAAAATCGTTCCAAACACACAGGTAGAGGTTTCCAATCTAGTCTGCTGTTTTTAAAAATTGATGATGATGATGATGATGATGATGATGATGATGATGATGACCTGCCTCCTCCTTTCTGCTAAGAGGCACACAGCCTGATAATCGCTACCTCATATGAAAATGACAATGGAAAACCAAAATATTGTGAATAACGGTGGTAATGAAACTGAAGCCCTTGATGGTGAGAGTGTTGCACCCGGCAGGCTGAGAGACTATCGTCCGGCTCCAGCCTGTCAATATCCAGAAAGGGACCACCACACAACGGGTAGATAGAGAAAGCAAATTAATGCTGTGATCATGGAGTGTTACTACCTGAGCAACTCTGTAGATGAAAATGGTGCTTAAATTAGGGGTTACCGACAACGTGTATATGATCATTGGAGAGAAAAGGGATTGTTTCAACTCACGGAACAAAGATCATGTGATCAAGCTAGAGCAATAAGAAAAAAATCATTGGTTCACAGAAGTAGAGCTCGAAGCTATCAAAGGACAGGTATTGGAAAACAGCAGCAGAGATAAGAAGGAAAATACAGTTCTTACTAACAAGAGTAATGCCATAGCACAGGAAAATGTTTGTCAGGAAAGAAAAATGCGGCCGAGAGCAGCAGCAGGCTTCATGAGACTTGAATTTATGGTTTTTAGGTCTGGGTTTGTTTTACAAGACAAGCAGATGAGATGGTCATGGCTAGAACACCTTTAGTTATTGATCAAACCAGTCAGGGTTTACCTGAGGTTAAACAAAAACAACTACAATGACAATAACCATTTGCTTTGCTACAACAGGTAGCAAAGCAAATGGTTGCTGCCACTCTGTGATCTGTTCTTTCCTCATTTGGCTCATTTCAGACATACAGACAGACACACCATCAGGCAGGCAGTAATTGCATTGCATCATTTTGTCTTGTACTGTTGCTCCACTCACCACCAACCCCAACCAGATGGGAAAAAAAAACAACTAATCATACACACACACACACACACACACACACACACACACACACACATGAACACTCACATGGCTACTCCTGTCCCCACACCATCGTACACCCTTTGCCCACCACCATTTTCTACCGCCTACTTCCCCTTCCCCAATACCCACACCCACAAGATTCGACAGC
>NC_069001.1:9976-12054 GCF_001194135.2 Octopus bimaculoides
TATATATATATATATATATATTCTTATATATGTTTATGAATATACTTTTGTCCTAGTTGATGAGGATGAAAATGTCCTCATCCTACAAACACTGTCGCCAGGGCCACAGCCACAACCACCAACACTACCACCACTACCATCACACCCATCACCATCATGCATGCCTATGAAAACTATGAATAGAAAGATGTAAATTATTATTATTATTATTTTCTCCCTTCCAGTAACATAACTGCTATTTATATGAAAATGACCTTTATGAAATAGATTCCAGTAAGTGTATAGTATATTCATATATGTATAATGATATATAATGCATGGCAAAGATGAGCATCTCTCTCTCTCTCTTTCAATATATATATATACAGAGAGAGGGGGAGAGAGGGAGAGAGAGAGAGAGAGATCTTGTTAATCCATAAAAGATCTTCAATAACATTAATATTTGTAGAACACATGATGATGATGATAATGATGACAATAACAATAATGATGATAATTACGATAAAGTTGGTGATAATGTTGAAAATTAAGTGGAAACTAATTCTGTAAATACTTAGAAGTTCTTGAACCCATCCAGTGACAGAGGCCGTATTGATACCCAAAGTTTACCACTTAAAACTGGATGTTGAGTTAGAACACACAAATGCTGCAATATTAACAAGAGAGAAAACTCTCATGTAGTTATTATGGTGCATAGAAGCACATCATAGCTATCGCTAAGGGGAGGCAATCACTGCTACTTTCACTGCTCAGAGTATTGGAACATGTGGTTTTGGCCTGATCTGGTCTTTTCAATGAAAGACACCAAGCAGCTGGGAAAAGCAGCAGTAACTGCCACACTAGCGATATGCATAGAAATATAGAGCCGAAACAAGGGCTGATGTTGCTAAAAGCCAGTGGGCTTATTAAAAAATAAATCAGGCCAAAATCACACGATCTGGTAGTCTGAGCGGTGGAAATAGTAGTGATTGTCTGCCACTGGTAATAACTATGATGTGCTTTTATGCACCAAATAACCATATGAGAGTTTTTTTCTCTCTCTTGGTAAATATTACAGTATTTGTGCAGTATTTTAATGCAATACTCACATTTAACTGGTGAATATTTTACCTCATATGTGTTGTTAAAGGCACGAAATGTTGATGAACCCCGAAGTAAACAGGTTAGTATCAACCTAACAAACACACCTGATAAAAATATCAGGACACCTTAATTTTCCAAGGCCCTGATGAAGGTTAGAAAGACAATGCTGGTACAAGACATTCTGAACCATTGAACATTATCAAATACTGGTCTCTATTTATACACAGCCATTTACTTCTAAAAACCACAAGCCAGTGCTTATTCTTTTATTGTGTGGTTAGAAATGAAATGAAGAGTGCAAACAAGATGCAACATGGAAATTCAATTAGCCAAAGCATTAAATATATTTCCTTGAATGAGAATTTGGTTTGTGAATATTCTAGATATTGGAGCGATGCTAGATAGATATACATTATATAGATAGATAGATAGATAGATAGAGAGACAGATAGATATTCATATATATAAATATATACATGAATATGTATTTGTAATACGCCCTTCATACATACATGTATTATGTTTGCAGACACAGACCTATATTCATTGATGCATCATCTCACCACAGCATCACATCAGCAGCAAATGGCAGCAAATGTCCAGTAAAGAAGAAAATGAAATGACAGCCAAAGAGAAATGGCAAGGGACAAACAGAAAGGAAGGATGAAGAGATGGAAGGGAGGCTGGAGTATGAGAGAAACAGTGATAGAGAGAATGACAGATGGGTAGAGTTAGATAGATAGATAGATAGATAGCAAGACTGAGTGATTAGTAGAGAGACAGACATACATATACATAAGTGTATATATATGTGTGTGTGTGTGTGTGCATATATATGTATGTACATGAATATATATATATATATGCATATATATTGGTGTGTGTGTATATACATATATATGTATATACATGTATATATATATATGCATATATATTGGTGTGTGTGTATATACATATATATGTATATACATGTATATATATATATGCATATATAT
>NC_069001.1:12694-13948 GCF_001194135.2 Octopus bimaculoides
TATATATATATATATATATATGTGTGTATATAGATATATATGTGTATATAGATATATATGTATATAGATATATATGTATCGCTCTCTCTCTCTCATATATATATATAAATAAATATATATATATATATATATATATATATAAAATAGATAGATAGATAAAAGAGAAATGCAGAAAGAAGGAGCTATTGTGTAGCCGAGAGGTTGGGGCAGAATAAAATGCTACATCTACTTGTCAAATGTAGTGTATGTCCATCAAAAACCATTGCTGTGTCATTATTGTCGCAACAAAATTCTTGGATGCCCGGTCACCTCTTAAGTGTGCCTAAGCACACACACACACATCAAAACACCCATATACACATACACAAACACTTGTACATACACATACATATATTATGAACTGTGGCTCTACCCATGTCCAGTGATCACATTAGTGTCTGGTCATCTCAATGTCACTACTGACATTGAGCCAGTCTATGTTGGTCAAACTTCAGCTAAATTTCACATGTCTTCTTTAGATCGGTCATCTTGCACAGAAAAATTCAAATAACACTATTGAGTTGACAGGCGGCATCTATGTATGTGTGTACGGGTTTATATATATATATATGTATATATAAATGTGTGTGTGTGTGTGTGTGTATGCACATATACATATGCATGTATGCTTATATGCACACACACACATACATACATACATACATATGAATATATATATATATATATTTGTACACATAAATATATAGATACATTATATGTGTTTGTATGTATCCATATTATATAATATTTACCAATGAGATACATATATATTATGGTTGTGTGGAAAGAGGTTTGCTACCCAATCACATGGTTCTGGGTTCAGTCCCACTGCACACAGCACTTCAAGCAAGTGTTTTCTACTATACTCCTGAACTGACCAAAGCCTTGTGAGTGGATTTGGCTTGGAAAAAGTGAAAGAAGTACATAGTGTGTGTGTGTGTGTGTGTGTGTGTGTATCGTGAGGGGGGGGGTGTTATTAAGTTTGTGCCTTTGTCCTCCAACCCACTGCTTGACAAGCTGCTTACACGTTCTGTTCTGGTACAGTTCCACACATACACAAATATACTCAAACACACACACACACACATACTTTTAATAATGATGATGGTAGTTGTGGTGGTGGTGGTGGTGGTTATGGGGATGAGAATGTAAAGACAGATGAAATGCCGCTGGAGCATGCTAATGATTCTGCCAGCTCACTGCCTTAACGAGGAT
>NC_069001.1:14878-16691 GCF_001194135.2 Octopus bimaculoides
GGGGTGGGTGGATGGGGGGGGGTGAAGAAAGTTGGTGGATTCGAGAGGAGGAGGAGGGAAAAGTAGACTCCGGAATGTAGGTGAGAATGTGAGGATATTGTCATTGATGTTGTTATTTAACTCACGTCCATTCCAGGTCAACTCCTGTTTACATTAGACATTCCAGTCATGACCATCCCATCTATATTCTTGTGCTGTAGGGAATATAGGATTACATTATTCAACAAATATGTGTTGTACTTTCACCCTCACCTTCTTAATCCCTGTCAACCCTGGTTATTGGAATACAACCCTTGACAGGACCCCAGCGCCACAATTAATGCACTTTAGCTCTTTTGTTACCACATTCTTGCTTCAATAAATTTTGCAGATAAAGATGTTAGTAGAAGAACTGTTATTATTAATCTGGAGTCTGGAACATAGATTAATGGGAGATTGTGAAGAAAGGTTATCATTGAGATCACTTTAACACTTTTTTTTTTTTTAAATCATAATTCTGCTGAAATATACAGCCTTTGATTCAATTAATTTTGAAAATAATGAAGAATTTAATAACACACCTTTGCCATTATTAAACTTGTGTTTAAGGCAGCACACTGGCAGAAACATTCGCATGTCAGGCTAAGGATTCCACCAGCTCTGAGCACCTTAATTATGATAATAACGATCCTTTCTACTGAAGGGGAAGGCCAGCAATTTTGTGGGAGGGGACTAGCTGATTACATCAAACATCAGTATTTCACTGGTACATATTTTGTTGACCCCCAAAAGGATGAAAGGCAAAGTGAACCTTGGCATAGACAAAAGGCATTTGTCTGGCATGCTAATAATGATGATGACGATGATGATGATGATGAGGAGGAGGAGGAGGGGGGAGGAGGGAACAAAGGAAAGATAGTAGAAAATAAAAACTAAAACAAAAACAGGAAAAGGAGTAAAAGAAAGAAAGAAAAAATGGAAAAGAAGCGAGGAAAGAAATTGAATGATGAAAACGAAGACTAATGAAAAATCAAAGAAGGAAATGGAAACAATGAGAAGAAATTTCAAGGATTGAACTTTTGTCTGTTGTGGATCAAAGTGTTGCAAACAAAATGAAAAACCAAGATGGAGATGTGAGAGGAAGAGAGGAAGACGGGTGAGGGGAGATGTGGAAGTAGGGAAGGGACAAACTCTTTTGCAATTTTCTAAGGCCTAGGATCATTGTTTCTTCCCAAATCTCCTGAACCACTTTCCCCTGTAGCCCCGTCTCCTTCACCTTTACCACCACCACCACCACCACCCATCCACCTCTACCCCCCCTCCATTCGGCTTCCCACCTTCTGCCATAAAGTATTTATTTAGATGAGAGCTGTTGAGTTGTCTTCTGACAAAATTTTCTTTCTGGAACACTTTTCAAAATAACCTGTCCTTCCTTCCTTGTCCACCAAAGCACTGCTGCACTATGGTGACCCACACCACACCAACACCCCCATCAAAATAGACGCAGAGAGAGAGAGAGCCAAAGAAATCCTTAGTGAAAATATTTCAACAAACGTTTTAGCAACTGACAGATTATTGGACTTGATGTAAACACACAGCTTTTAACAGGGCATCATCATCATCATCATCATCATCAGCACCACCATTATCGTTGTCATCGTCATTGTCACTGTCATTATTATCATCGTTATTAGCAGCAACAGCATCGACTGCAACAGTTGTGCTACCATCAGTTTAAGCATGCATACTTCGATACATATATATTTGTATGTACGCATGAATGTGTATATGTATATATATGTGTGTGTGTGTGTGTGTGTGTGTGTGTGTGTGT
>NC_069001.1:17007-27710 GCF_001194135.2 Octopus bimaculoides
ATATATATATATATATATATACACATGCAAATGTAAGTGCGTGTGTTTGTGTATGTGTTCTGAAAAAATATTTATACCCCCCCCCACTCCTATCCATCCATGTGCCCATAATGCAATGCAATTTAGTATTAAGCGATTGATTGTTCTGTGAACCTGACAAGAAAATGGATGCCACGTACAATGTTTCTATAAAATACCATTATTCTTCCATTAGAAAGGTCGACATCACTGGAAGGACATTTGTGTGGGGTATGGGGTGGTAGTAGTGGTGGTGGAGAGTATTGGGTGACAAGGGCCCCGCTGAAGGTAAAAAGGTAAAAACATTACTGACAGGTAATAAAAAGTGGGCGGAAGAGTAGTAGTAGTAGTATCAGTAGGAGCAGTAGTAGTAGTAGTAAAATATGATGATGATGATGATGATGGGGATAATAATAATAATAATAATCTTAACTGATTGGAAGTGTACATTGTTTTGTCTTGGTATAAAAAGATGGGCAAATACAGCAAATATTCTGCTCAATACCACAGATTTGTTGGTCAGTTGTTTGACCTTCACCAGTTGAGCATGTCCCTTGGAGGTTGACGATATGTACATCTCTGATCATGAGCAGAAGTTGTTGGGGAGCATCATAGCCATGTGTTGAGAGGAATTCTTTGGGGTTTGAATAATTCACCTCTGGAAACATGGGTGTTTCGTTCATCATCCTTAAACAACGCTTATTCAGGGACCTTTTGAGCGGGATGGGTAACTCGCCATGAAGAAAATTCTAACTGGACCCCTCCTGCAAGGTCAAGTGCTGTTTATCATGATACGAGATCACCATGTTGTGCACATATGGTTGTGATGCATATGCCTGAAGTACCCGTATCAGATGGATTGTCATGATGGGTATACTGGGCTTTGTGTATTAGAACCCCAGTGCCACTTTGATGGCATGCAATGCTCTCTCTCTCTCTCTCTCTCTCTCTCTCTCTCTCTCTTTGATGGCATGCACTCAATAATAATAATAATAATAATAATAATAATAATAATAATAATAACGTCAGTCTACTGACAAGTGCCAGCCTTTTCACTAACAAAATCTTAAATCCTGTGTTTAGGGGAGTTATGGGGGCTGAAAATCTCTCTAGTATGTTTCTGTTGCTGGTGTTCTTCTTCACTAGTGTCCCCACACCTCTGCTAACAGCACGAGGAATTCTCTTGTTCTGTTGTCAGTTGCAGAAGACATCTGCCAAGAGGTTGCCAAACAAATCTGGTATGAATACATAGAATTCATTGGGCAGACCATCCAAACTGGGTGATCTATGACTTGTGCAATCGTTCATCACTTCCCAAATTTCAGCGGCTGTTATCAGCCTTTCACATAAACTTGTATCAACTGCCGAGAGCTGTGGCAAGCCGTCCAGCTATGAACTAAAGTCCAGTACCATCATTGACCCATCGCCCTCTCCAAACAGCTGTGCAAAGTGCTGCTGAAAAGCCACACACATCTGCTCAGAGCTGCCATATAGTACGTGCCCTTCCCAATCCGTCTAAGACCTGGTTGTGGCTGTTTCCACCTTTCAGGTCCATTGGACAGCTTTAGTCCCTTCCTCTGTGTGTGTGTGTGTGTGTGTGTGTGCACATGCCTTAGCTCTGACAAGGCAACCTTTGTGCTTTGCTTTGAAGAAATGATCAAGGGCCATTCTCACCACTAATACATCGGTCAACAACAACAGCAGCAACAAGAATAACCCTAACCGAAAGAGGTGGTTGTGGAGATGGTGGTGGAAGTGTTGGTGGTAAGAGTGATGATGATGATGTGTTTATGATTGTGTTGGTAATAGTGGTGCTGATGATGATGGTTATAACCATGATGATGATGACGATGATGATGATGGTTTTGTGGGCAGTGAAGGAGGATGGTGTTGGTGTTAGTGTTTTTGGGAACCCATTTGGTAATTAGCGATAATAGAAGAAGTGGGAATTATCAAAAAAATGCAAATAAGTGGTGGTGGTGGTGGTGGGAGTGCTAGTAGCAGTGGTGGTAGTAGTTGTGGTAGAGCTTGTAATATTTTTGTTGGTGGTGGTGGTGGTGATGATGTCCATGGAGGTGTTAGTGGTGCTGGTAGTAGTAGTAGTGATGTTGGTTGTGGTAGTGGTGCATGTGGTGATGGTGCATGTGGTGATGGTGCAGGGGCTAATACCAGTGGTGGGGGATTTCACCCCTCTATCCACCTCTTCTTCTTTGAAGCATTTAGCCTGGACGTAATCCAGAAACTGCAAGTCTACAATTATCCTTTATATTATTTAGGCAATATTAACCCCACCACCACCACCACCATCCCTGTTGCCATCATAATAAATCAGGGGATTATTTTTGAAGATTTAATAACTTTGGTAAGCATATAACATTAGTTGAAACCCTTCACATGTTCCACGACTGAAGTTTAGCCGTGAAACATGGTGAAGTTGAAATTAAGACAACTCTGTTTTGCTCTGACCCCTATTCTCATATTTTCAGCCCCTTATCTCTTAGCATAAAGCCACTTCTCTCAGGGGTCATGGTCTTGCAAGTTGTATGGTAATCTCTCTGGAGCTGGTGGCATCAAAACAAGGCACTCCTGACACACAGTAAAACAGCCTGCATTTGGAAGGAGATCTGGCTGTAGAAACCATTGCCAACATTGGCAGCAGCACATGAAGCAGGACTTGGGGGCCCATCTGATCCAGTCTAACCACACAACCCATGCCAGCATGGAACATGGACATCAAATGATGATGATAATGATAATGACGAGAATGACGATGAGTTATGATGATGATGATCATCATCATCATCATCATGATGATGATGACATTCAATAATATAGTCCGAGATATACTGTGTCTGAATAAAACATATGAAGCTCCTGACTGCAATGTCTTCGATCGTGGAACTGCCTGATCACAACTGACCAGGGGTCTAAACAACAACGTACAAAGGCGTCCAGTTAATTGAAATCATTAACTGTATATAATTAAAATTTAATTAAGAGATGGAAGGTAATTGTGTTCCACAGCAGTGTTTGAACTCAGAACACAAAGGATCAAAAGCCAGCAAATATAAAACATTAATTCAGCTCTCCCCACCCCCACCCCGCCCCGACCTCCCTTTCACCTGTTTGTTTTCTCACCTATTGTTATTGTCGAAACAAAATAGGGTCCTCATTGTTAATTGTCCTTTCGTTTTATTGCACATTAACTTTATGATACTAATTATAATTGGCTTGATTAGAATTCTAACGAGTGAGCTGATTAGTAATCAGTCAATCAATTAATTAGCTGTTCATTTCTCACGTCATAGTCACCCACGATTTCACATGTCCAACCAGCAAATATTTAAGTGCCTCTATTAAAGCCCTGTTTGTTTGTTTGATTAATTGCTTGCTTGTTTCAACGTCCACTTTGGTAACACTGAGGTAAGGGTAGACATAAATATATTTTTTTAAAAGCATTTAATAAAAAAAGAATTTCTCTGTCTAGGCATGGGTATGGATGAGTTGTAAACAGTTTCATTTACCAATCATGTGATTTTTGGTTCAGTCCCTCTGTGTGGAACCATGGGCATGGACAACCTTAAGCCAATTGAAAACTTATAATTTTCTTCAGTTGATGGAAACTGAAAGAAGCCTACAGGTATGGAGGTGCGGTAAGAAGATTGCTTCCCAATTGTGTGTGTGTGTGTGTGTGTATGTGTGTGTGTGAGTGTGTGCAAATGTAAATTAAAGCAGTGCTCCAGCATGGCCGCAGTCAAATGACTGAAACTAGTAAATGAATAAAAGAATATGCATGCACACACACACACACACACACACACACACACTCCATTGTTGTCTTGACCTCCATGCCTCGACCAAACTTCCTGTTCTGGTCATTTCAGCCCTGCAGTGACCATCTTCTAATTGGGACACATTTGCTCTTTGTTTTTTTTTCCCCCGTCCCCATCTATCCTTTCCTTTGAAAAGCATTTGCTCAAAACATTAGAAACTTCTTCCAATTTTCCTGAGCATCAACCTAATACACCGTTTGTTTTTTACCTCGTCTTCAGGCTTCTTCTTTTCAAATTTTGTACCACACACACACACACACACACACACACACATCTGTATATATAAAGTACAGGACAATAGAGTACACTATATTACAACAGAGTTCATCCTAGTACAGAAGTGTACAACACTCCATCAGTACAAGACATTACTTCAAAACAAAGAGGGTCTTAATCCCTGCTCATCGTATCTCCGTATCTCCGTCTTTTAAACTTCCACTCAAATGAAAATAAAATCAGAACAAACAACGTTTTATGTCTGGACTGATTGACCGACAGATAATAACGTTGTTGTTGTCGTTGTCATTGTTGTTGTTCTTCTATTGGTCAGTTGGACATCATGTTATATTTCAGAACCATAAACATTCTATTATAACATTTTAATGAAAATATTTCATTCTTCACACCACCTCACACCATTCCATCTCATCTCTCATCCTTTACTGTTTTGGGAATCAGATTTTAAGAAGAATAAATAAATAAACAAAATCTTGCTCAAACAAACATTATTATTATTATTATTATTATTATTATTATTATTATTGTTCCTATCGTTATTTCCATTATTGTAACTATTATTGCAAATAATTGCTATTTTTAGTTTTATTATTAAGACAGCAAAGCTGGTAGACTTGTTAGCTTGCTGGACAAAATGCTGTCTGTATGTTCTGAGTTCAAATTACGCTGAGGTCAACTTTGCCATTCATCCTTTCTGGGTCAATGAAATAAGTACCAGTTGAGTACTAAGGTTGACGTATTCAATTCATCCCCCCATCTCAAAATTGCTGGCCTTGTGTCAAAATTTGAAACCATTATTATTATTATTATTATTATCATTATTATTATTATTATTATCACAGGTTTTGTTGGAGCCCCTGGAGTCTTGCATGCTTAGCAGGGGTTTACTACCTGCAGCCTAAGGGACCATGCTATCAATTCTCTTCAGCTAGCTAATATTTTCTGGATTATTCTGGTTTTTGCCAAGGAGGTAAACCTTTGGTAACAGTTCTGCTGGGCACTCAATTCCAATTTCCTTTATATTCCTCTTCATGCCTTATGATTGTTATTATTATTATTATTAGTAGTAGTAGTAATAGTAGTATAGTTGTTATTATCATTATGGTGGTGAGCTTAGCAAAACTGTTATCATGCCAGAAGGAATGCTTAGCAGCATTCCTTCTGGCTCTTTACATTCTGAGTTCAAATTCCATCAAAGCCATGTTTGTCTGTCAACCTTTCATGGTTGGTAAAATAAGTACCAGTCAAATACTGGGGGTGATTAAATGGACTCATCCCCTCCCCCTAAAACTGCTGGCATTGGGTAAAAATTTGAAATATATCTTTTTTAGAGCAGCTATTTTTTCATAAGACACATTTTCACTTTCTTTTTTTTCTTCTTTACAATGTTTTTTTTTTAATTGAAATGACTTTTTGTGGTTCTGTTTTTGAATTTACATTGCAAGCATAAAGTATAAAGAAGTAATCTTTATACATATATAATGTATAAGATCCAAGGATCAAGGTGTAGGAAGAAGGTTAGCTTCAAGCAATCCGTAGTAAATATGAAAAGCAACTTTATGCATATATATATAAATATACATGTTTATGCATATTTATATATATATATATATATATACATATATGTGTGTTTATGCATATATATATATATATATAGTGTAGTATATTGCCACTTAAGTGTGGCTGACCCCTAGGGGTGGATGTTACTGTTGCTTTTAGCCCCAGGAGGACATCTCCTCCAGCTGGCTTATCGACACACTACTGTGTCTTATTTGCCAAGGGAAGTTATCCCGCCCATCATGCAGTTACTGTTAATACTTCATTTAGAGAATTAACATTGCTTGTTTTCACCTTTTCGATATCAGTGAAGAATTTCACTGGAAAAGTATATATAAGATTGCCAAGAAAGTATCTCTCTCATCAAGGATCAGTGGCTATCGGACGTCGACGAAGGGAAATAACCCTGAAACCCGGGTCCGTTCGTTCTACAGATCAAGATGGGAGGGATAACTTCCCTTGGCAAACAGGACACAGTAGTGTGTCGATAAGCCAGCTGGAGGAGATGTCCTCCTGGGGCTAAAAGCAACAGTAACATCCACCCCTAGGGGTCAGCCACACTTAAGTGGCAATATACTACACTTTATCGTGCAGTTACTGTTAATACTTCATTTAGAGAATTAACATTGCTTATATATATATATATATATATATATATATATATATATATACACACACACACACACGCATGTCTACATAAAATCAATATCATCATCATCATCATCATCACCTTTTTTGTGATGGCATTCTGCTAGAATTTCTAATGAAGTCTCCTATAGCCACATGCTCTTTCTGATGCCATCACCTTTTGTCACCTCTTCTGATAGACAGGTGTATGGTGTATCCATTTCAAACACACACACTTATATACACACTAATACTATAGATACATATCCATACATATTTAGATTGATAGATATATCACTAAATAGATTATTTTATTTATATATATATATATATATTTATACACGCACACACAAATATATTTCCAGATTTTGTTTGATGCCTTCGGAATATGCAGAAATATTACATTTAACGTCATCATCAATGTCATCATCATCATCATCATCATCATCATCATCATCTTTATTTTTGCAAGTTGTATTTCCTTAAAATGAAAAAAAAAAGGAAAAGAAAAAAATTAATGTGTGTATGTATGTGTGTTTTATATGTATACATACATATATGTATGTATTTATGTATGTATATATGTATGCATGTATGTTTGTATGTACCAAGAATACAATATGACACACCCAAGAAATAGTAAACACAGTGCCACTTTGCATCTTTTTAGAACATTTTTGTGTGTTAGTGTCACGTGATTCCTGTGATTTTTCAATTTTGACAGACAAATGGCAGAAATATGGTGGAACGGAACAGAAATTAAAAAAAAGCAAAGAAAGACAGAAAGTTCTTTTATTTTTTGGAAAGAAATTGTGAAACTCTTATTCTTAAAAAAAATTTTCTACGTAAATAGAGACAGGTACACTTGAATATATATATACAAATGCAAGGTAAGAAGCTTGCTTCCCAACTGCATGGTTCCAGGTTCAGTCCCACTGTGTGGCAACTTGGGCAAGTTTCTTCTATTATAGTCTCTGGCCAACCACAACCTTGTGAGTGGATTTCACAGATGGAAACTAAAAGAAGCCCGTTGTATATATATGTATGTATGTGTTTGTGTGTGTGTGTCTTTGTGTTTGTGTTTACCCCCCCCCCTCCCATCACTGTTTCTCAACCAGTGTTTGTGTGTTTATGTCCCTGTGACTTAGCAGTTCGGCAGACGTGACTGATAGAATAAATATTAGGCTTAAAAATAAGTGGTGGGGTTAATTTGCGTGAACCCTTCAAGGTGATGCTCCAGCATGGTCGCAGCCAAATGACTGAAACATGTAGGATATTGTGGCTTTGAACTGAGAATGAAAAAAGCAAGAACACACATGGCACACATGGTGCCTCTGACCGGATTGGTCAACCCTCTACTTGGGAAGGGTGGCATCCTTTTGTTTACTGACCCTGAGTGAATAAACAGTTAAGCGCATCTTTGGTTGGATTTGAACTCAACACAAATAGTATTGGAAGCAATGTGTGTGTAAGGGAAAGACAGAATTGAAGGAATTGAAGGAGTAAGACATCTGTGTCCATTCGCCAAAAGAATGAAAGGCTAAGGTGACCGAGGCAGGATTTGAAACTGGGAACATAGAGTTGGAAGAAATATGTGTGTGTGTGAGAGAGAGAGAGAGAGAGAGACAGACAGAGAATAGGGAGTGGGAAAAAGTGAGACAAAAAGAATGAATGAGTAGTGGGTAAAGATCTGTGTGTGGCCCCCAAAAGATGAAAGGCTAAGGTGACCCAGGCAGGATTTGAAATCTGAAAACTCTGAGTTGGCACAAATAGGTATATGTGTGTGTGTGTAAGATAAAAAGAAGGGGACAGAAAGAAAAGGAGACAAAAAGAGAAAGAGAATGAATGGGTCTACATCTGTATGTAGACTCAAAAGGAATGAAAGGCTAAGTTGACCTTGGAAGAATTTGATCTGAGAACAAATGGGTTTGTCAAGATTTCAAATCAAGATGAATAGCGTGGGTGCAAATGTGTGTGTGTGTGTGTGTGTGTGTGTGTGTGTGTGTGTGTGTAGGAGAAAGAAGGAAAGAAAAAGAGAGGGAATTAGAAAGAATTTCTATACATCAGTGTGTGTGTGCGTGTGTGTGTTTGTATATAAGTAGTAAAGAGTGTGTATATGCATATGGGCAAGTATTGATGTATGTATGCCTATAGAATCAAGTATGCATAGTGTGTGAATATGTGTGTGTGTGTGTGTGAGTGAAATGTATAGAAGTGTAAAAGCAAAAGATCTCCTGTGTCTGTGTGTCCGAACTGTCGATGGCTGCTAACAGCAGTTCTGCCTGGTTAAGCATCTGTTTATCAGCCTCTCTTGAGAGAGTGTACATCTGTCTGTCTGTCTATCTATCTCACTCTCTCTCTCTTTATTGTCTGTCTGTCAGATCTCCCTCTCTCTCTCTATTTATATATATATGTGTGTGTGTGTATATACACACACACATATCCATCTATCCGTCTCTCTCTCTCTCTCTCTCTCTCTCTCTCTCTCTCTCTCTATCTATCCATTCATCTGTTTGTGTCTTTCTGCCTGTCTCCTTGCCTGTTCATCTATTTACATATCTCAGTGTTGATGATGATGATGATGATGATGGATGTGATGACAATGGTGGTAGTGCTGGTGTTGATAACCACTTTTAGTGCCAACAGGAAATGGATGCATAAAGTAAGGCTGACAGTGACAAACTACTGGAGTATAGGTGCTGGTGGTGGTAGTGGTAAGGGTGATGATGGCAGTGGAGGTGGTGGTGGTGGTTTTGGTGGTGGTTGTTGTTGCTTGTGATGACGCTCATTGTAGTGATGTTGGTCTTCGTGGTGGTGGTGGTGGTGGTGGTGCTGATGGGGATGTGCAAAATCTATTATCGATGATGATGATGATGATAGTGGTGGTGATGGTGGTGGGGATTGATGGGATATTTGTTGTGTTGTTTGTGGTGCTTGTGTTGTTTTTCCCCCCTTTTGCTGTGGTGCTGGTGTGGGAGTTGCAGTAGATAAGTTTGTAATGGCTGTAGTTGTGATGGTGGTGATGGTCTAGTGAAAAATATTCAAACCTCTTCTCAGATTTCTACATACATACATGCATATGTACACATATACATATACATACGCACACACACACATATATATATTTATACAGACATATATACACATATAAATAATAAACATACTTCATACAAACATTCATATTTCTCCCATATATATATATATATATATATATGTATATATATATATACATTCACACACACACACACACTCATATATATATATATACACACACACACACACACATATATGATATTTACATATAAATACATATGTGTACTTAGATCTATACATAAAGATACACACACATACGTAAATGGATAGAGGCAGACAGACAGGTACACAAATATGCTAATACACCAAAAATAATTTTACATCCCTGAAGAATACAGCACACTAAACTTGGACAGCAAATCGCAGTGGAACAGTAGAGAGAATGCATGGCACTAAGCTGTGAACTTTAAAACAAAGCCAGTAACACAAGTGTAGGTCTGGCTGTGTGGTCAAGAGACCCACTTTGTAGGTGTGAAGTCACCTTGGGCCAGTGTCTTCTGTTCTAACTTTGCAGTCACTAAGCCTTGTGAGTGAAACTTCATAGATTAAAATATTGGCTAAGTCCATTGTAGGAGTAGATATGGATGCATTTGCATACATTTGCGCGCACGCGCGTGGAGTATGTAAATATATATTTATACACATGATATATGACAAAGGAACAGGAAAATATGCAATGAACATCATTGGAGTACACCTGTTTCTGGTGTATGATGCAATGCACCCAGAGGTAAGTGGTTGCTTGTGCACCATCTTATAGCTTCCTTGGAGCCTGTGCCTCTGCTGTCAAATCTGCTTCATGGAGTTGGACTCAGGGTCAGGGTTAGGGTTAGAGAGTGAGGGAAAGAGAGTGAGGGAAAGAGAGGGAGGGAAAGAGAGGGAGGGAAAGAGAGGGAGGGAAAGAGAGGGAGGGAAAGAGAGGGAGGGAAAGAGAGGGAGAAAGAGTGAGACAGAGTGAGAGAGAGATAGAGAGCAAGAGAGAATGTGAAAGAGAGAGGGCAAGAGAGAATGTGAAAGAGAGAGGGTAAGAGAGTGAGTGAAAGAGAGAGAGAAAGAGAGAGAGAGTGAGAGAGTATGAGAGAGTGTGAGTGTGAGAGGTAAAGAGTGAGAGAGAATGAAAGAGAGTGAGAGAGAGAAAAAGAGAGAGACAGTAAGAGAGAGAGACAGTGAGAGAGAGAGAGAGGATAAGAGAGTGAGGGAAAGAGAGAGGGAGAGTAGTGGCTTGCAACATAGAGTTATTCCTGTTTCGGAAATCTGTTCCTCTACCACTGCTGCTGCCACCACCTCCATCCCATTCCCCCCACCATATAAACATAACCACCATGACCACCACCAACA
>NC_069001.1:28102-43675 GCF_001194135.2 Octopus bimaculoides
TAGCAGCACCACCACCTTAACAACATCGTCTTCACCATCACCACTACCATAGTTGTTTTACTACACTTGTCACGCTGCATCTCCTCCTCCCCCTCCACCACCACCACCACCATCGGTAACATTAACACTTCCTTTTTGTTTTTCTTTGCTCTTTCTTGCCTGTGTCTCCGTCTGTATGTCTTGAAGGTTTCTTCAAGATTTTTCTATCACGATCACTCATCACTCACCTTTCTATCACTCACTCACTTGTCTCAACTTCACATCATCACCACCTCACCACCTCCCCTTTCAACATTTATCCCACCCCTCTTTCAGGCAAAGGAGGGAGTTGCTGTGGCAGCCACTCTTCCAGCTAGAAATATCAGCTAAATCTCCCTTCTGTCTTAAGCAAAGAAGACTCATCATTATCATTCATCATCATTTAATGTCCACTTTTCTAGGCTTGCATGGGTAGGACAGAGTTTACTGAGGCAGATTTTCATCAGCTGGTTGCCAACCTTTAACTGGAGTGAAGGTCCTTTCCAAACTATTGGCTCTCTTAAAGCCAGTTTCCTGGATTCTGTGGTGTTGCATATCTTTTCACCCCTGGACAGAAAACCAATCCATTGCAGGATTACTCATTTCTGTTGGTTGAGTGAAGTGCAGCAATGTGAAATGATTTTGCTCAGTAATACAACATATCGTCCAATCCATAGATTGAAACCACAACCTTGTGATAATGAGTGCAACACCTAACCACTAAGCCATCTACCCCTGCACATACACCACACACACATGCATATATACACAACCTTAAGCTATGTTCCCTACATATCTGGTATAGGGCCCCCTTTCCATCTGACTTTTATAGAAATTGTAGTTAAGTGTGCTCCTCTACAACGGGAAGCCTGTCCTGAGTCCCTTCTTTCATTAATGCCTCGTCACATAGCATTAATCTGTTTCTTTCTCTATGGCAGCCCAACCTAGTTGAATGAGATCTTAGTCCTGTGAGCTACAGAGCAACCTCACTAATGTCAGGACCCCAGGTACGTTCTGTAAAGCAGTTGACTTCAAGAAGAGCATCAGCTGTGTAAACCATGCCAGAGTAGAAACTGGAGTATGATGCAGGCCTCTGCCAAGTCAGAAACTGTCAAACTGGTCAACCCAAGCAAGCAGTGAAGACGGACTTAAAATGGTGGTGGTGACAGAAGTGATGACGATGATGATGTTGATGATATATCCATATAATCTTTGGCGTGTATTTTGTGTGCCTTGCATTCATGCAAGAAATGCTACTTGTCTTAAAATATGACATCACCCCCCCACCTGCTCAACTGGTACTTATTTTATTGACCCTGAAAGGATGAAAGATAAAGTCAACCCCAGCAGAATTTGAACTCAGAATGGAAAATCAGAAGAAAAGCTGCTAAGCATTTCTTTCCGGCACAGCAGTGATTCTGCAAGCTCATTACCTTCATAATAATGATGACGATGATGATGACGACAACAATATCACTCTCCTACAGAAGGAGTCCAAAGAATGAACGTTCGTCAACATAGCTATTCCTGCAGACCAGAATATTGGGAGGATAGGGGACAAGAGTCAGGAAATACCAAGACCTATGATTGGAAGTGAAGTTAGTGTGGTACCTATTGCAATTGGTGCACTTGGGACCATCTCAAAGGGAACAGTATATTTTGGCATCAAAAGCTGCAAATAACAAACTTCAGAGGAAGCATTCAGTTGGCAGTAATTCTTAGAATGCATTCAGAAAAGTGTTTGTGTCTGTAAGCTGCAAGACGGAGGTGAGACATGACACTGATAGATCAGGAGAAGTTAAGTAAATGAATAATAATAATAATAATAATAATAATAATAATAACCCTTTCCATTATTATAAGTAAAAGAGCTGAAGTTTTGTAGCTAATTTGTTAGGTTGACCCCAGTCTCCAATTGGTACTTATTTCATCGACCCCTGAAAGATTGAAAGGCAAAGTTGATAACAGAAGGTAAAGAGCCAGAAGAAATGCTAGAATGCATTTTGATTGGTGGGTTAACGATTCTGCGAGCTCATCATCATCATCATCATCATCAACAACAAGGATAACATTAATAATGATATAATAGAAACAACAAAAATATCTGAATGAAAATGGGAAGCATTTTGAAAGGAATTTTGAGGCATCAATGCATCCAATTAAGGGTTAGTATGATAGAAAATAGCAAATTAACCCTTTAAATACATCTGTCAGTCAAGGGACGAAACATTACAATTAGGATTTCCTGTTGGAAGACATTGCATGGCATCTCTGAGAGCAGATACGATGGCTGTGGAAAGATGGTGGAAGCTGCATGTCAGGGACTGTTATACATTCTGTGTGATGAGATGGCAGACTAATTAGCAGGCTTACTGGCATTTCATTGGTCTTGACGTTTTGAGTTCAAATTCCAATGAAGTTGACTTTGCTTTTTATCATTTCAAGGTCAATAAAGTAAGTAATATGTGGGTAATTTGACTGCTGTTTCTAGGTATTTGAATGACCACATACATGCTTTTTGATTTATCACTTTTTCACTAAATTTCAGTTCTGTGTAAAAATTATATTTTGGGGAGACTCCAATGTTCACAATAGAATACTGTAGAGTAAGGAAATAGTTTATGATAAATGAGTTAAAAATAAAGTTGAAGTGAACTACAGCCCGTGTGTGTGTTTAATGGCAATATGACCCTCCCAAAATAAACACTATCATTTTCGGAAATGTTTTTAAAATAAAATTTTTAAATGAAATACTTTGGAAGTGGTATTGCAAAACTTAGTATCTTCTCTTGGATAATTCTTTTATGCCATAAATAATCAAGACAGATATGAGGAAACTGAAAAATTTAAAAAAACAAAATATAAGAAATCTATCAAGATTCCGTTGTTGTATGTCAAGACAATTCACTTAATTTTTCCTGTCAAAATTCCTCAAATTTCCATGGCAACTAAAAACTATGAAGGACCTTATCGATATGTTATAAGAAAAAAAAATATGAAAAAAAAAAATGAAAAACATTACAGGAACAATTTTTTTGAAAAAGGAAATATATATAAAAGTAGAAATTAAATTTAAAAATAATAAAAGCACAAGAAATTTAAAGAATGAAATTTCAATGTGATATAAAAACTAATAATAATTATAAAAATAGTAATAATATCAACAAAATAATAATAATGATAATGATGATAATATTTCAAGTGAAATTACTGTCTTAAGCAATAATAATAATAATAATGAAAATTTATAGAATAGCTGAAGATAATAAGATATAAAGTGCATTGCATACCCGGCAATACACGCAGGACTTCTTTCACATGAGAAATACAATCGATACAAAAATATGTTGATACATCAAAAATCTTTTTTTACAAAAAAAAAGAATTATGTTAAAAAAAATTTAAGAAGCAAATGAAAATTTGGATAAAAAATATTTGCATAAAAGATAAAGTATAGTACAATATATTATCTTAGGACATAACAGAAATTAATATAATAAAGTTTGGTGTAACACATACACCGATTTTTGTTGTAAAATGTAAGAAAGAAGTTTTTTAAACATGTTAAGTGCAGTGAAAGAAAAATATCTGAGATGAGAAAATAAGATATTATATAAAAAAAATACTATTATATATATATGCATGTATGTATGCAGCTATATATATATATATATATATATATATATATATATATGGAGAGAGAGAGATTGATAGATAGATGGATACTTACATATATACATACATATGTATACATATAGCTATATATACTTATATATATATTATATACATGTATGTATACACTATATATAAGACTATTACCTATTATGTAAGAGTATAAAAAGAAAAGAGTGTATATAATAAAATACACACAGAGAATTTTGTTACATGTTTAAAAAGAATGAAAACCTAAGAATGGAGTAGAGACAATTTGAAATAAAATACAAAATAAATTAAAGAAGCTGATATTCATCACCATCATCATCATCACTATCTTTGTCATCATCATCATCATCAAATATCTGGCTTACATGTTGATCAACCTTGAGCAGCCTTCACTTTACGGTTTCTTACATTGTTGGGGAAAGCCTCCCTAATGTTTGTGTAGGTCTTTAGTGGCATCCATACCAGCATCAAACTTTCCTGAACCTTAAGGACGTTGGTCTCCTATATTGCCCCCCCCCTCTCTCAATTTCCTTACCTCTGGCTATGAAGACCTATCAAAAGCACTCCTCACCAGCATAAAATTGAGAGTTTCTGGGCTTGGCTGTTGTGTCTGCTTTCTTTTTGGGCTGATGTGGGGTTGCAATAGTGTTGGTGTGGCTGCTTTTTGCCTTAAATGTGTGTTACCTTTGCACTGGAGCTTTCTATTGTTGGGGTGGGGGCCAGGCACTTTTCTTTTGAGCTTTTTTTTTTACATTTTTATGGTTCCTTCTTGTCTTCACTATGGGAGGTGGAGGCACCAGTGTCTGTGGAATCAGTCTCCGGATGTGTGAGAGTGTTTGTGTAAGCGCCACTGTGTGAGTGTGAGCTCGAGAGGGGAAGACAGAGTGTTGGTTGCCATTGCTCCTCCTTTCCTCTCTCTTTGCACTGACACTGATTTCACGTGCGTCGTGAGCTCTCACATTGCTTAGGCTGTTGTTGTTGCTGTTGCTGGGAGTTAGTGACTGAAGGAGGAGGAGGAGGGATAGTCTTTTGTGGGAGGGTTAGGGTTCTTCCCTCAACGCTCCCATGATGGCTGCTAATGACGATGGTAATGATGATGATGCTGACACCATCTTGTGTGGTAATGTTTTGTAAACAAGGAGGGGTGTCTTAGCAGTGCAACAGATAATTAAATAAATAAATGCTGCCCTTCACAGGGTAGAAACAAACACTGAAGCCCGGCCAAAAGGTTCCTGGTGTTCTTATTACAAAAATTAATAACAAAAGAGTGGAAACAACAGATTTAAACCTGATTTACGAAGCATCTTCAAAAGACCATCCTACAGGTTTCACAGCAAATATAACAACATCAACAATAATATCACTAATACTGCTACCACCACCATCACTAATACAACAATGACAACTACTGCCCCAACCACTACTACTACTACTACTACACCACTGTAATTTGTCAATCTCCCCACCAATCACTCACCCCTGCCCACTGTACTAAACTAATTAGTATCTATTGAATGTGAGATCAGACACTGAACTATGTGGTAACTAATGTTAATACTGTGGTTGTAGTGGTAATAGAGGGAATGGTTGGTAGTATTGGTGGTAGTGTTGATGCTGGTTTCATTGAGTCAATTGTTGTTGGTGTTGTAGCACTTTATACATACCCCTACCACTTCTCTTTAATCTACAGGGATCTACCGAAACCTATCTCTCTGCCTGTCCTTCTATGCATTTATCTATCACTCAGCCTGTCTATCTATCTATCTATCTACATATATGTATGTGCATATATGTATGTATATATATATATATATATATATGTATGTATGTATGTATGTGTGTATATATATGTATGTGTATATGTGTGTGTATATATATATATATATATATATATATATATATATATATATATATATATACATACACATATGTACACACACATATATACATATACATACATTCGCGCTTGCATATATATATATATAGACATATATATTTATACATATATATATATAAATACCTATATATACATACACTCACAAACGTACTTCCACACATGCATCTTCACCCCTTTTCATTTTAGTAATCCAAGTTTGACTCTTCAGCTTCCTTGCCACCTCAATTTTTCTCTTCACCCTCACTCACTCCTGTTCCTCTTTTCATTTCTCTAACCTCTTATCTAATTTCTCTCTCACTATCCGCCTCATATGACTTCCTTCTTCCATGTACAAGCACATATTATCTTGTGCTGGCCATCAGTTGCAGCCAGTCATTCAAATACAGAGGATGTAAAATTCTGCTGTCTTTTCTGTTTCCTTCCAGTAATCTTAACTCTGAAAAAGGAGCCTGTCAAAGACGTTGGAATATTCTACTCCCTGCAAACTCACTGTTTGTTTCTATTTCTTCTATACATATGAATGTATGTGTGCATGTTTATATATATATATATATATATATATATATATATATATATATATATATATATGTTTATATAAGTATGTAAATATATACACACACACATACATAAGCATATAAATGCATAAACATGTATGCACGTGTAAATACAATGGTATATTATTAGATATATATACATTTGTCAATAGATGATGATGATGAGGAGGATGATGATGATATATTTGCATATATAATATATACATACATATGTACATTTATGCCACAACAATACACACATGTACACACACACACACACACACACACACGTATGTACAAGATATGTGTTGTAACTTTTGAAAAGCTGAGAAATGTCAGGGCAATAACATTCTTTGATGTTTGAATGTGTTTAACCTTCATCAGAATCTCTTACAATGTCTTGTAATGAAAACAATAGCAAAATTTTGAACCAGTGACATGAGTGTAGCAGCGAAAATAGTGGCTGTATGAGGTGCAGCTTTGTTAAGCATTCTGCTAATACCTTGCTAATATATGTACACATCCATACACATATCCATACTTATGTGTGTTTGCATATATTAGTATGTATGTGCATGTGTGAGTGTATCAATATTTGAGTGTATAATATATATGTGTGCTTGTGTTTGTGTTTCTATCTATCTATCTATCTGTCTGTCTGTGTATCTGTCAACATACACGTAGATATAGATATGTATATAAACATATATATATTATTATTATTATATATATATAACCATATATATAAACATGTGTATATATATATATATATATATATATATATATATATGTCTGCATGCATGCATTACTGTATGTATACATAAGAAAAATAAAATGAAAATCTTGAAAGTACATTAGATTTTTATACATACATACATATACATACGTACATGTATGTATGTTTGTATATATATATATATATATATATATATATATATATTATATCAGAAAATAAAAATGCAAAAATGTTTTTGCATCATAGAAATGTTTTTCATATACTGAAAATATTAGTGTGTGCCTATACAAGGTGAATTTTGCACACAACAGAAAAAAGTGGAAAAAAAAAGCAGTTTTCATAAAAAAAAATTGCTGAATAAATTGTAGTCTGTGTTACAGGCCAAAGAGGTTTTAATGTAATTGGAAGATTATGTTTTAACACACAAAATTTGTAAGAATTTTTCTTAGATTTTCTGTTATTAGTACCCAAAGACTAAGTGAGACATGTTGGGGCAACTTTTCTTCCCATGACCATTCCCAAATTTTGTTAATAGGCTGTGTCTCAAAATGTGAAGTAGTAGTTTTCTAAAACGAACTGCAGTGAAGTAGGTTCAACTAGAACTCTTGACATGCAGGAAATCCACCTTTATTTTGGAGACACCTATACACAGCCCATGTAGGTCTTTTGGATGATTTTACCAATGGGAGAGTTATGACTTTGTTGAAGATGACAATGATGATGACGACGATGATGATGTGAGTTACGACTTTGTTGATGATGATGATGATGGTGATGATGACGATGACAATGGTGATGGTGGTGACAATGATGATGATGATGATGATAAAATCAGTGAATTTTGCTTCAGTGCTGGTGGTGCTTCAGTGACTAATGGTTGAGGTAGTGGTGGTGGTGATGATGGTGATGGTGATGGTAGTGGAGGTGGTGACTGTAGCAGTGGTGGCAGCTGTTTATTGATTGGAGAAGTAATGAAAGTAGTGATGGTAGCAGTGGTAGTGGTGGTTGTAGTTGTACTGGTGATGTGGTTGTCATTTGTATTTGCTGGTAGTTGTGGTGTTGGTAGTGTTGGTGGTGAGGGTGGCAACAGTGATGTTGTTGTTGCTGGTGGTGGTGGTGGTGGTGGTAGATCTTGGTATTTGTGGTTCCACGATTCTAGCTGGTGTTTAATCTTTCCCTCATTTATCAAATTCAGAATACTAAAAAAGAAAACATTTACTTCACCACCTCCTCCTCATCATCATCATCAACAGCAGCAGCAAAAGCAGCAGCAGCAGCAGAACATAAGGATGGATGAAACAACAATATTAATAATGATGATGATGAGAATAATAATTCTTTCTAATCTAGGCACATGCAAGAAATTTTTGAGAGGCACCAGCCAATTACACACACACACACACACATGCATGTAGGTATGTATATCCATGTGTGTGTGAGCAGAAGAGAACCAACAACCAGAACCCCGTAAACTTGCAGAATTGCTATGAGGAAATTTTGATTTAATGTAATTCATTTCAATCCATTTTCCATTGTCTTACAGCATGACTAAATTCTCTTTAAAAATGATTGAAACTGGTAGCATACCTTGATAAAAATGTAATATTTTTTTTCTTTGTTTTGTCTGTGATAAAATTCTCAGTTATATGAGAAAATATGCTATCAGCTTAACTCACTTATGACATTTACAGAGGCAGGAATGACTTGCCTCCCAGCTACATAATTCCAGGTTAAGTCCCACTGCATGGCACCTTAGGCAAGTGTCTTTTTCTGTAGCCTTGGACCAACCAAAGCCTTGTGCATGGATTTGGTAGATGGAAACTGAAAGAAGCCCACTCTATATATATCTATATGAATGTGTTTTGTGTCTATGATTATATCTCCCCACTGCTTGACAACCACTGTTGGTGTGTTTATATTTCTGTAACTTAGCAGTTCAGCAAAAGAGAGCAATAGAATAAGTATCAGACATAGTCTGGAGTCTGGTGCAGCCCTTCAGCTCACCAGCCCTAGTCAAACCGTCCCACTCATGCTAGCATGGACAACAGACCTTAAATGATGATGGTAATGATATATACATTAGACAAGGTATAAAATAATGGTTATTATGTATTTTTACTTTGTCTTATATATCACTCTGTGTAAAAAAAAACCAGTTTCACTGGAACCCAACCATGGATTTACAATATAGAATGGTGATGAAGCATAACCTTGGACCCTGCCATCCAAATACCTGGAGTTCTTTACTAATCTAAACAATATTGTTAGCCTGGTGTACCAACAAGAGAGCTTATGAAGTATTTGCCCAGATTGATAATCTCTCACTATCAGCTATATGTATACATACATACGTGTGTGTGTGTGTGTATACATATATAAAGAATATTAGGGGTTTAGTTCACTGATATGTGTTTGTGTATGTGTGTGCATATATGCATGCATGTATATACACACTCACGCACACATAGAGAGCAACCAAATGCACAGTACAGCAATGACTGCTGCATCTCCACTATCACATAGCTACAACAACAACAACAACAATGCCAACACGCAAATGGTGGATGTGGTGATGAGGGTGAGTGAGGGGGGGAGCCCTATCTACCCCCATTATGTTACTAGAATTGATTCATGGCAGTGATTAGTGTCATATCTGTGTAGAAATGATCACAGCAACCCCAAACCCCCTCTCCTGACTTTCTTCCCCCACCACCATCACACACACAAACACACATTGCTAATAACCAGTGACCTCTGACCCCGCTCTTCCTTTCTCCTTTCACTCACTCCTACTCTCTCTCACCTTGTCTCCTCTCACCACACAGTTTCCTTCTTACCCCGACTCCCACCTACCCGTTCAATGTCCCCAAAGTTTTGCTTTGTAATGAAGGTGATGGCAGTGGTGATGGTGGTGGTGGTGGTGGGTGGGGTAGGATGAGTTGGTTATCTGAATTATGATGATGATGATGATTATAACATCCCTGCTGTTAAGGATCAACCTGAATGAGGTAGTGTCATAAATACCTCTGGTACAGAAAGTATTATTATTATTATTATTATTATTATCGTCAATCTGGTAGAATTGTTAGCAATTGTTGGTTTTATATTTTGAGTTCAAATTCAGCTGAGGAGGACTTTGCTAACCATCCTTTCAGGGCCAATAAATTAAATGCTGGGAATGATGTAGTTTTTGAGCACTCTCCCCCAAAATTTGAGGTTGTGTAGAAAGGATTATTATTATTATTATTATTATTATTATTATTATTATTATTATCATCAGTATTTGTGAAACATTGATGAAATTTAGTTCTGATTCTTTTCCATCCTGCAGATCAAATCTCACCAATTCAACTTTGATGTTTCAGCCTTCTTGGGTTCCATAAATCAAAGAACTACTGCTCAACTAAGATTAATTTGATATTCCTACAGTTTTTTCTTTTGTGTGTGTGTGTTAGTGGTAGTATGTGGCTTAGCGTGTGGACTCATGATTGTAAGATTGTGGTTTCAATTCCTGGCCTGGGTGATGCATTGTGTGTTCTTGAGCAAAACACTTCATTTATGTTGCTCTAGTTCCTTAAGCTGGTGGACATGAGTATTCCTGCGATGGACTGAGGTCCCATCTAGAGAGGAATATATACACCAGAAAATCCAGGAAACCAGCCCTACGAGTGGGTCTGTATGACCCCAGACAGAACTTTTAGCTTTTCTCATTTTTTGTTTAAGTCTCAATGAGATTAAATTTGCATTTCTTCCTTCCAGATATTTATAATATAATGAGTGTCAATTACTGGGATCAATTCAATATTCCTACATTGCGATTGGAATATGCTGGTAACAACATATTTCTCTGAACTCATTTTGATTATTTTCTCTATTTGAAAAGGAGAATTTTACCCAAAATATTATATATACACACAGAACTTCTTTGTCACTTTAAACTAAATCACCACACAAGTCATCAGCAATCTCCAGGATGATTAAATGATCATCATCACTCCAATGGACAAACATGCATCAATATTAAAGAAACTTCCATGGATTCTCTCATTTGCTACCCTTTTGAAAACACAATTTCATTAATGTTAATAATATATTTTCTCTCATTAAGATTTTAATTTTAGTTAACTAAAAATTATTTTCAGTTCTTCACATTAAGTGTACAGTCCAATTTTATTTTGTTTTGTTTTTATAATTTTAATTAGGCATCGTTTATCTAGGAATACATTCTTCCACATATGTACCTCTTTAAGAAAGCCATATTTATTCAAACTCCTAGAAACCTAATTGGCAAGAGGATGAAGATAGTAAACCTAATTTTCTGCTAATAAATTTAAATATTATTTAGATTTGTTTAAATTAATTTTAATGGATTTCTGGAATTCCATTGCATATTTCTTGCTTTTTTAAACCTGTTTTTTGGAACTGCTGTTATTTTAAATAATGAATTTTTTTCCCAGGTATCAGAGCTTTCTGTATCATATCTAATTAGTGATACAATTTAATTATGTGGAGAATTATATCAATGACTGTATTCATTTCATATCTTTTAATCACTTTTGCTCCCTCCATTTTGATATGATTCTTTTAACATGGCTCTTTCCATGGACCTATGTGTTATGATGACGCCATTGAAGACACTGGCATACAGGACATGGTCTACTATGATTTGCAGACATCTCAAGGTAATTCAAGAACAACATGCTTGAACTGTGTCACGGATCCATTCTGGAATTATAATTTTACCAAATAGATCTGATGTTCTAGCAATTGATTTGTTGTTCCCAAGAATCATTTGAACATACTTAAGCATTAGTCTAATAGTATTTGTGTCCATTGATTAGTCGATAATAGTAAGCACGAGAGTGGTACTTTTATTTCTCCAGCTTCAGAGCTGTGAAATGCCCAAAGTTGACTTTGGCAGGAATCGAATTCAGAGCGTAGAGAATCAGAAAAGATATTGCAGAGGCATTTTCTCTAAAGCTCGACTGATTCAGTCAGAAACAATAACTGCAAACATACTGTTATTGTCATCAAGACCTTAATCACAAACAATCATCATCATCACCACAATCATCAACATTGACGTCACTGTCAACATCATCATCATAAGCATTCTATATTATTATGTATACTTAATTTCTTATATACCGAATGAATAATGTAGATCTCTGCTATATAATATAGCTCTACAATGTTACTTATCACACACACACAACCACACACACATACACATTATAAGTAGTATATAATAAGGGATATCTAGTTTATTATAGCTTATCATTAATACATTGTGTGTGTGTGTGTGTGTACTATATATAATTATGTCTCAATATATGTAATATATATCATACTAAATATTGTTTGACAATAACATAATATTACATAGATGTAATATATATGTATGTATATGTATGTGTGTGTGTGTGTGTGTGTGTGTGTGTGTGTGTGTGTGTGTGTGTGTATATATATATATATATATATACATATATATATAATGAATTATATCTATAATTCTTCCACTGGTGTGTGGTGATGGGTTGGTGTTATCTCTTTAATCTTGTTTATTGTTTAAAGTTTTGTATTAACTTAATCCACTAACTTGAAACAGCCGTATATCTATCTTAGAGGTTTACAATAAATAGCTTACATTCTATAATAACATATATTAGTTTTGTGAATAGCTAAACTGTAAACAATATAGCGATATATGCATATATGTAGACGTGTGTGTATGTGTATGCATGCACACTTACATATATGCAAATATTAATTTACATGTATGTATGCATGTGTGTATATGTCTATATGTATGTATGTATACGCACAGTACAATATTTCTTCACATACATCATCATCATCATCATCATTATCTAACGTCCTTTTTTCCATGCAGGTGAACAGCTTGAAAAGAACAGACAAACCAGAGAACTCCACCAGGTTCTATGCTTGTTTTTGCATGGTTTCTCCAGCTGGATGCCCTTCTTAATGCCAACCACTTTACAATGTGAACTGGGAGCATTTTGCATCACATCAACACTGATGAGGTTGCCAAGTAGCCTCAAGATAAAACCCCGCTCAGCTGAGCTGGATTTAGACAGGAGGAATAAGAAACTGCGATGGAGGGAGAGAAGCAAGTGTCTTGCTGAAGGGGTGAGTATATAGCTTGTCCACCTGGAAAGTGGGAGAGAGAGAGAGAGAGAGGGAGAGAAAGGAAGAGAAGTGAGATCCTCATCCAATGTGAGCATGAGAGAGAAGAGAGGATAGAAGAGGAGAAAAAGTGGATGTGTAAGTAAATGCTATGAGAGATGATTGGAGACAGGAAAGGAGTTGGATGTAAAGGATCTCAGTTGAGCGAAGGGGGAAAGGGAAGGGAATAAGGTAACCTAGGAAACTGATTGAAGAAGAGTGGGTGTCAGAAGATGAGTTGTTGGGGAAGGCTTCACAGAATCTCAATTCTACTGAGATGGCTGGGTCTTCTCAAGCTCAACATATCGCTATAACATCTCAGTCCTCCACTTTCTCCTCTATGAAACTCATCATATACATATATAGACAGACAGACAGACAGATAGATAGACAAACAGACAGACAGACAGATAGATAGATAGCAGAGGCATGGTTGTGTGTTTAAGAAGCTTGCTTTACAACCACATGGTCTTAAGTTCCATCCCACTGCTTGGATGTCTGTCACATGTGTGTGTGTGTGTATATATATACCCTTCTCTTGACTTCAGTTGATGATTGTAACTGGGCATCATTTCCAGTCATCCACAACTGGGCATGGCAGAAATATTACCTTATTTGGAAACAGTGGAAAGGTTGGCAACAAGAAGAGCATCCATCTATATAAAATCTGCTTCAACAAATTCCTTCCAACCCATGCAAGCATAAAAAGTAGATGCTAAATGATGAGGATGATGTTGATAATAATGAAGATGATTGACCCCCCCACCCTGCAATTCTTAATTTTAAGTCTCATACTTATTCTATTGGTTTCTTTTGTCAAACCACTAAATTACAAGGATGTAAACAAACCAACACTGGCTGTCAAGTACTGAGGGAGACACAAAAACTCAATGACATAAACACATGTACACGTACACACACACACACACACATACACACACACACAAACACACACCGTTCATTTTTCCACATTTGACCCTTTTCTTGTTCTTTCCTATCCTAAAACTTGCTTGGCAACCTCCCTAATGCCAAAAGCACAAAGAAAAGAGAGAACAAAGTACAGACTGTGAAGTGGTTGGCATTAGCTTGGGCATTCAGCCCTAGAAACCCTACCAAGGCTGACCTGCAGCACACTGGATCCTGTCAAACCATCCAATCCTGACGATCATGGGGGAAAGATGACAAGGATGATGATGATGATGATGATATCTACGACAGGCCTCCACACAGTCTTCACTGACCAGTTTTACTCACAAAGCATTGGTCAGCCCAAGGGTGTTGTAGAAGAGACTTGCTGAAGGTGACATGCAGTGGGATTGAACTCAAAACCAAGTGGTTGCAAAGTGAGCTTCTTAGCCACTCAGCCATGAAATTTAATCACATTTTACTCAGAAGAGTATCTTTCTACACCATGTATTGAGTACTTTATCCTTCTACTTGTATACAGCAATATATATATATATATATATATATATACACATCTATATAAATTCACATAATTGCATGCACACATCACACATCCACAGATAATCACACATAGATGGCAGGGGTGGTAGTGACAGTGGTGATAGTGGTGGTGGAGGCGATAGTGGTAGTGATGTGGTAGTAGTAGCAGTGGTGGTAGGGGAGGTTGATGGAAAAGGTGATGGTGGCTGATATAGTGTGTTGTTGCTGTTGTGGTGGTGGTGGTGGTGGTAGTATTGTTGTTTGTTTGTTGTGATGGTAGTAGTGTTGGATGTGGTGATAGTGGCTGGTGCAATGTTGCTCCTGTTGGTAGTGGTAGTAGTTTAGGTGGTGGCAGTAGTTGCATCAGGAGTGATGATGATGGTAGTGGTGGTGGTCGTGGTGGCACTAGTGGTGGTGGGGGATGTTGGTGCCAAGGTGAAACACAAACGTCTAACGGAACCATTTGTAATCCCAACAACACCATTGTCATCACTCACTCTCTGCCGCCAACCTTCAACGATGACGATACTGCTGCAAGGATTTGGGCCCCAGTGGAATTGTGGGTAATTTTGAACTCAATCACAGAAACAGTAATTAACTCATGTCTCCAGTGGCTGCACATTCATATACAGACACACATATACAGACCCACACATACTCACACACATCTGCGTCTATATAAACACACACGTGTGTGCATGTGTGTACGAACCACACACTCTTTTTAACTCTCTTTTTCGAGTTCTCTTTACTTGTCTGCCTGTCCCCTCCCCCTCTCCCTGTTCTTCCTACACACACTGACATATACATTTGTTTGTCAATACATTGTGTATGCACACACACACACACACACACACATACACACACACACACACACACACACACACAATACATATATATATAATCTCAAATTAAAAACCACAAACCTTGAATTAAAGATTATCTTAACTCTCTCAGCAGACCGAATACTTCTTTTACTTGTTGAAGCATTACTATATAATATATATGGAAAAAAAGTCAAGGTAGAAAATGCTAAAATAATTTTATAATAAACATTTCAGTACCGGTTTCGGTCATTGAGACTTTTTCAACTG
>NC_069001.1:43847-49033 GCF_001194135.2 Octopus bimaculoides
ATATATATATATATATATATATATATATATATATATATATATATATATACATGTATGTATGTATGTATAAGTATATAATTTATATAAGCATGCATATATATGTATGTGTGTATTTGAAAATACAAACTCACATATATCTTTAAAAATTCACTTTTACTGACAGGGTTCCAGTTATATTATTGTCTTTAAATGATACTTGAGAATGCAATATACATACATATATATATTTAGATATAGATTCATATATACATACACACACACACACACCTATATAAGTACATACATACATATATATAGAGATATAAATATATATATACATATATGTATATATTTATGTCTGTGTACATACATGTATATGAAGACCTACACGTCCATCTATGTGAGGGGCTTTCGTTGATCCACCTGTCATGTTAATGTGTATAAAACGTTGAGACATGAACTGTTCTCATTTTAACCTGACACCTTGAAATATAACGAATTGATATCTCTCGGTGAAACTGTAGATGCTGAGGGTGATGATGGTGATGGTGATGCTGTCAGTGTTGTTGTTACTGTTGTTGGTGGTGGTGGTGGTGACGCTTGTTGCTGATGATGCTGATGATATTGGTATTGAGAATGATGTTAATGGCAATGATAACAGTGATGACGACAAAGATGACAATGACAATAGTGGTGGTGGTGGTGGTGGTGGTGACGATGGTAGAGGTGGCAGTGGCGCCTGAAGTGGTGTTGGTGTGGTAAAGACATTGATATTACTGCTGCTGATGATGATGGTAATGATGATCATCATCATCATGATCATGACTACAATGACAACAACACTAGCACAGCCTGCAATGACTATATTATCATAGCTGTTTGTTGTTTGTTGTTTTTGTTATTTGTGTTACAGTGCAAACCGTTGATAGGAGTTTGATTTCCATTCAATATTTCTGGATAGATATTTATTCTTTGATAAGTGATTCATTCTTTTTTGTTTTCACTACTTTAATTGTTGTTGTCTTTTCTAAAAAGTCGAGATAGTTTTATATCGTTTTTATATATATATATATATATATATATATATATATATATATATATATATATATATATATATTCATATTTATGTGTGTGTATCTACATATACACATACACACACGTATCTATTTACCTATATATGTCTATCAACCTATACACATACATATATTTATATGTATGTATATACATATATGTGTATATATTTATATGCATACATACTTTTAAGTATATACTCATTTCACCTAGTTTATCCTATTAAATTTGTGAGGAATTTTCCCATTTGTTCTTTTTTTGTTTTTTTTTTTGTTGACAGAAAATCTTGGAAGTTGATGCAACCTTGTGACGTGTCAGGTAATTCTACAGAGAATGGATGGGAGATTGTGATTTCTGTAATAAGGATGATGGCATGGTGTTGAAGATGATGATGATGATGCTTTTGATGACAATGACAACAATGATGTTAGTGAGGATGATGATGGTGTACAATGATGTTGGTGATGGACATGATGTTTAGGATTATGATAAGAATAATGACGATGATGACAATGATGATGGTGCAAATGATGCTGTTGATGATGATGTATCCAATGATGAAAGCAATAACAACAATCCAGGATCCTTCTGTTCTCAAATCCAAATTTCACTGTTTGCTGGCATTGGTGAAATCATTTTAAACGAGAGGCATGAAGCATTGATGCAGGAGAGGAAGATCACTAAATGCTGTACAACACCCTCTTTCGAACGAACCCCTTTAATGCCAATTTTGATAAATCAAAGAGCACTAAGCATTAATTACTCAATGTCTCTGAATATTGTGATGGGATGATGATAGTGATGTCCTTGTCTCTGATGATGACGAAGATGATGATGACAATGAAGGTGAAATGATGAACAATGATGACAATAATGGTAAATAAAGCAGATTTCAAAAACGAATTTGGGATTTTTTAAATTTGTTTACCTCAGCTTGAAGATAATAATATTGTCTCTTTCTCACTCCCTTTCTCTCTTCCTCTCTCTCTGTTTCTCTCTTTCCCTTTTGTACACATGTTGTTTTCTCTATGTAAGCATGTGTGTACATGTATTAGTTATAGCTGCCTATCTATAGACAGACAGACAAATAGATACAAGCTTAAACCTTTATATGCTCACACATCCAAATTCACATTCATTCAAAAGCAGATCACACCCAAATATACACACATGCATACATACACACACACATGTGTATACACATATACATATATATACAATGAGAACCGAATGAATGAATGCATATATATATATATATATAAACATGTATATATGCTCAGAAAAGTCTTTTTCAAATGCTTCTAATTCCGAAACGCACCACTTCACACACACACACACACACACATACACATATATACATACACACAGAAACGTTAGCACGCCGGGTGAAATGCTTAGCGGTATTTCGTCTGCCGCTACGTTCTGAGTTCAAATTCCGCCAAGGTCGAATTTGCCTTTCATCCTTTCGGGGTCGATTAAATAAGTACCAGTTACACACTGGGGTCGGTATAATCGACTTAATCATTTGTCTGTCCTTGTTTGTCCCCTCTGTGTGTAGCCCCTTGTGGGTAGTAAAGAAATAACACATACATACATACATATATATATATACATACACACACACATATATATATGTGTGTATGTATATATATATATATATATATATATATATATATATATACAATTTCTTGTCGAACAACCACACAGATGGATTCGTTTATAGTGATCAAATGTTTGTGTACACATGAGCTCATTCCCTCCATCAAATCAACATTACCTGTACAGGTGCACTGTGTGCCACATGTCAGGTGAAGAAATGATCACAGAGCAACATGAAATGAGGTGCTTTGCTCAAGAGCACAACACAATGCCCGGTCTGAGAATCGAACCCATGATGTCACAATCGTGAGTGCAACACCCTAACCACAAAGCCATGTACCTTCATGCATATATATATATATATATAGTCTTACGACTATTTTTAGTAGTTGATCTTTATCTCAATAATCTTTTCTAACTGATTAACTAATCCAGCCCACACTAAGTGTTTCTATAATCTGCTTGGAAGAATAAAGAGGGAGAGAGGGAATAAAAGAGGGGCAGTGACATAGAGAGAAAGACATAGAAAGAGAGGTGGATGGAGAGAAAGAAAGCAATATAGAGGGAGTGAGAGAGTGATAGATACAATATCAAATTCTATTTTGGTCACACTGCTATCAAGTATCAACCATTTGGTGAGCGACAGAAGAAATACTCAGAGTTACAATTGAAGAGCCTTCAGCTTTTAATATATGAGGATATTAAAGTGTATATTAATTCAGTGTGTGTATGTGTGTGTGTGCATGTAGGCACAGGCCTGACTGTGTGGTAAGAAGTTTGTTTCCCAACCACAAGGTTCTGAGTTCAGTTCCAATGCGTGGCACTTTGGACAACTGTCTCCCACTATAACCCTCCCTGGGCTGACCAAATCCTTGTGAGTGGATTTGGTAGACAGAAACTGAAGGAAGTCCATCATTATATATACAAATGCATGTGTATACAGTGCAACTTAAAATTCCTCGGAAATGACCAGCAATTAGAACTTTATGTATTGCCATGCATCTCAAGGGATTCCATGTGAAGGACTCAGAGAACAGTCCATGTCTTTCTTCTTTAGATTCCTGTTGCCAATATCCCAAAGTACAAATAAAACAAAAGAGGAGGGTTTGTTTAGAAATAATCATTTAGCTACATCATCTTACATATATTTCTTTAACAAAGAAGGATTCTTTGCCTCATAGTATAAATTATATAATCAAATTTCTTTGTGAAATCTTCAGAGACATGTAACATTCATTCATACTTATTACTGGATTAGTGACAGTTTTACCAATCATTGATAAGCAGTTGTTACTGATTCAGTAATCTTAGAAATGGAGGTTACATGTCTCTGATGATTAGACAATGTAATTTGATTATAAAATTTAATTCTGCAGCTAATGATCATTCTGTGATCATGTATCATCCATAAGATGGTGTAATTAAGCATTTTAAAAACAATTCCTCATGTTGTAATTTGTTTTCTACACACATGCATACATATACAACACACACACACACACACACACACACACACACACACACATGCGATGGATTTCTTTCAGTTTCCCTCTACCAAACTCATTGACAAGACTTTGGTCAGCACAAGGCTCGGGTAGAGGATATTGGCTCAAGTAGTTTAACTGACCCTAAAATTATGTAAGGAAAACAAGCTTCTTAATCACACAACCATACCTGGCACCTATATTTACATTTATCTATCCATGCGGATCTCTCTCTCTCTCTTTCTCTCTATTATATATATATATCATCATCATCATTTAACGTCCGCTTTCCATGCTAGCATGGGTTGGACGATTTGACTGAGGACTGATGAAACCAGATGGCTACACCAGGCTCCAATCTGATCTGGCAGAGTTTCTACAGCTGGATGCCCTTCCTAACGCCAACCACTCCGAGAGTGTAGTGGGTGTTTTTACGTGCCACCGGCATGAGGGCCAGTCAGGCGGTAATGGCAACGGCCACGCTCAAAATGGTGTTCTTTACGTGCCACCTGCACAAGAGCCAGTGCAGTTTGCAAAATGTCACAAAAAAGGAAAACTATAATTGTCACTAAATATGACTAGGGTGTTAGGAACACCTACATTGCTAGAAATAAGAGCTAAAATGCTCTAATGTTGTAGTCAAAGCACACACACACACACATTTAGACTTTCCTTTATTATGAAATATTTCTTTGTCATGGTTGTCATTAATGTTGTTCTTGTTACATATATATTTGTCGTACGTATTTTTGTTTGCTTTTCTTGATTTTCTTTTCGTATTGTTGTTATCGTTGATGTCATTAGTGCTTTTGTTGATTTAAATATACATTTTTTATGATATTATGTATATATAACTATATATATCTATACAAATATATATGTGTATGTGTATACATGTATATCTATCTATATATATACATATATATATATATTCATACACACACACACACACATATATACACAAATATATATGTATATGTGTGTATATATATATATATATACATATATACATATATATATATATATATATATATATATATATATATATATATA
>NC_069001.1:49555-54883 GCF_001194135.2 Octopus bimaculoides
ATATATATATATATATATATATATATATATATATATATATATATATATATATATACAAATGTGCATATGTAGATGCAACCACAGACATATGTATATATACAATACATGCATATATATACACATAAATATATAATATGTATATAGGTATGTATGTATGCATGTATGCATGAATATAATTACACATCTATTTAAGTAACTGATTAACAGAAAAAACTTTGAAATCTTTGAGAGGGGAGGGTGGTGTGGGGCGTTCAAAGAACTAATCACTGTCACAAGGATATTTTGATTTCCAAGACGGAAGAATTTTAGAATTTATTTAAGAAAATAATAATCTTCTTCAATGAATAACATCTGAATGTCTGCAGAAAGTGATTAACTGTGAAAGAAAGAATTAGAGAGGGTGATTATTAGCTTCCAAATATCTCTTATTCTGCTTCTTTTGGCTGTGTGGTTAAGAAATTTACTTCACTGTCCCATAGTGCTGGATTCAATCCCATTGCACAGTTACATGGGAAAGTGTCATCCTATGAGTCCAAAGACTCATAGGATTTACCTGGTCTCCATGCCTCAGCTGGCAAAAATGAGTAATCCTGCAACAGACTGGCATCCTATCCCATGGCAGGGGTGAATATATGTGCCACAAAACCTGGGAAACTGGCCCTATGAATACATATGACTCAGGAAGGATCCCATGGTGTGTAAGATGAATCAGGACTGCAACACACACACACTGCCAAAATATAGATCATGGTACAATGTCAAAGACTTTCTTCTTCAGTTCAACAAATGCTTATTCTTAGCTTGAAACTTCTCTTGCAGTTGTCAGCCATGTAACTCCTATAAAGCAAAAAACCTGCTCAACCCCCTTTTTCCATACTTTAAACCGTCATCTCCTAGCTTAAATCTATCCCTCCTCAGGGCTTGTGATGTCAAAGTTGCAAGGTGATTTCATTGGTGCTGGTGGTACTAAAAAGAACTCAATACACCCTGTAAAGTGGTTGGTTTTAGCAAAAGTACCCAGCTTTAGAAACGATGCCAAAGCAAATATTAGAGCATGATGCAGTGCCCAGACACCTCACACCTCCAGCCAGGCCATTCAAAGTATGCCAGCGCGGAAGATGGGCATCGAATGATGAGGAGAACGACGACCATGATACAGACTTATGAAATTCATTTGGGCATCAGTAAGCAAATGCGTAGCAACAAGGAGGACTATAACCATCACTGAATATGGCTGAGCATTATAAACACCTACATTGTATGTGTATATATATATATATATATGTGTGTGTATGCATATATATGCATTTATAAACATGCATGAATATACACACACACACACACACATATATATATGTATATAAGTGAATATATGTATGCATATATACATATATGTATGTATACAATGTACAAATACATATATTTTATGCAAACGCAAACAGATGCTCAAATATATGAATGCATACATGTATATACACACACACACACATGCATAAATGCACAGTGTTTATCTTTTTTAAATAAATATGTTTGTGATACATTTGAACTAAAATTTCAACAAAATACATTAGCATTATGTAAATTAGTTGAAACTTTTTAGAAGATTAATGAGGTTACATACAGAACAAGAAAATTAGGAGAGGCAGAGGGAAGGCGGAGGAAAGATGATTGCTGTTGGTGTTGTTCCTATTGTCATTGTAAATAGTTTTATGTAATGGAGATGGATTGAAGAGAACAGAGCGATAAACAATTTTGAGATTTAGTTGTGATGTTGGTTATAGTTAAACCTAATCTAGTGCAATGATGTAGTGACGTATATCTGATTTCCTTGCTCCTCTTCCTCTCTGGACTAACTCATTCCTTATCTCCATTTGTTACACCAGTCTCCATTCTGGTGCACTTATCCACGCATCCATCTTTGTGGTTCTTCTATCCTGTTCTCTCTCTTCCATTCATTCTCTTTCGAAATACGCCAACCACAGATTCACTTCTGCAAGACACCTACCCTTGTCCCTCCATTTTAGTTCCTTCTCCCTCAGTGCTATACCCAACTCTGTTGAGAGGTCTTGTCTTGTAAGTACTCAACCAGTGTTGATGCTATGAACAAAAAAAGCACCCAATACACTTTCTTAGGGTTAGGGCATCAAGCAGCAGAAGCCGAGCCAAAGTAGGCAGTAAAGCTAATCGTATGAGGACATATTTTAGCCAGGAAGGAAGGTCAAGCAATATTTTTTTTTCTTTTGTGGGGGGCTGTACAGAAAGTGCATATAAGGCACAGATTAGACCTGCCAAATTTGAGGTTTACCTTCTATGCTTGAAAATAAGGTAAATTGTATGATGGACAAAGAGACTGCAAAGGACAAGACTGAGAAGAGACACTCTTTCTACTTTTTGCTAAATCATCATCAACTTCACTAAGTTGCACTTGACAACAGCAACAATAACAATTAACAAAACAAAAATGATAAAATTGGTGTTCCATATTAATTCAGTCAGTCAGACATGGCAAGAATGGAATGGCGACAGTAAAGAAGTCCCAACTCTTGTATAAAGTAGATTAAAGATTTATTTATTTTAAAATGCAAACTAACATTTTTTTGTAAAGAGATTTGGAATTTTATTTTGGTTTGAAATAATAAAAAAAAAAAAATGATCGAATAAATAAATTAATAAAATTTGAAATAAGTTGTCTTTTGTTAATGAATAACATTGTGTAAATATTGGATATATATATATACATTCATACATATATATATATATACACACATACACACACACATAATATATATACACATATATATATATACATATATGCATACATACGCACACACATCTATACAAATATATGTGTGTGTGCATGTATATATATATTAAATATGTTACACATCGTTAGCCATTAACAAAAGAAAACATACAAAATATGCTTTACATATGTATATAGATAGATGTATAATACATGTGTATATATGTATATATATATATATATATATATATATATATATATATATATATATATATATATATATGGTGTGTGTGTATTTATATATGTGTGTGTGTGTGTGTGTGTATTTGTATTTTTACACACAGATTCAAAATTTTTGTCACTTATGGAATTGTTTTATTTCTCAAATTTTTTTTTTTCAATTTAAAAAAATCCAAAATGAAATTCCAAACTCTTTAATAAAAAGTTGGTTTTCTTTCTAAGAAGTCTTTATTTAAAATTAATCTTTAATCCACTTTATAAAGAAATATATATTTACGATTTAAGTTAAACAACAAACTTTATGCACGCACGTGAGGCACTGCAATGAGTTGGAATCGCAAAGAGACATCACGAGATATCATATGGTGCAGCGGCAGAATTAGCAGTTTAGAGAGAAATTAGTAAGCCATGGCATGAATGGGTAAAAGACATTTTGGCATGGCTGCTTTGGCGCTCATCATTTGGCAATGCTCACTTATGTTCCCTACTTTACTCTTTCCTCACTCTCTATCTGTGTCTGTCTGCCTGCTTGTCTGCCTGTCTATCTGGATATCTATTTATATGTATGTGTGTGTGCATGCAAGTGTGTGTGTAGGTAGGTAGAAATGTATGTATGTATGTGTTGTGTGTGTGTGTGTGTGTGTGTATGCCTGTAGGTAGGTATGTAATACTATATATATACAAATACATATACCATTGATGAAAGTAACCTGTCATTCCTTCAGAGGTTTAATAAAATAGAATATCAGTAATATACTGAGGTCTATAGAAACAGTGAAAACCATAATGTTGCCTTTAGAATTTTGCCACCATGGCAAAAATCAGTTATTAGTTCCAATGAAAACATGTCTAGCCACCACCACCACCACCACCACCTAAACCATAAAACCTCTTCATTTTTGTCCCCCCCCCCACTACTACTACCACTACTACTACCATCAGCACCAGAACCACCACAGCAAATGACAACAGCTACAGCAACAACCATCATCACCACCACAATCGTAACAACAGTAACCACAACAACGTTATTCAACTACATTTCTGTTATTTCATTGATCTAAACAATATGGAAAGAGAAAGAATGAAAGATAGATAGGCAGAGAAACAGACAGACAGATAGATAGGCTAAGATATATACACACATTCACACACACACATATAGAGGGAGAGAGAGAGAGAAAGAGAGAGAGATAAAGATAAAGATAGAGAGACACAGACAGAAAGCTAGATAAACTGATAGACAGATAGAGAGAAGGGGAGAAAAATGGGAAAGTAAAGGAGAGAGAGAGATGTGACAGTTCTAAGCCATTTAATTAGTGGTTTTGTTGACTCCATCACATCAGTAATTATGGCAGACAACATGATGAATCTTTCACATGGACAAATTCATTATCTTCACTAGCTTACTTCTCTCTCTCTCTCTCTCTCTCTCTCTGTATGACTGGCTGGTTGTGTGATTTGCTGTTTCGTGGGCTAGTTACTTGGTTTTTGGTTTGCAGGTTTGCTGGTTTGATGTCTGGTTAATTTCACACACACACACACACACACACACACACACACAGAGGATATTTTATTAAATCACTGAGATTTCATAAACTGTTACTCAGAGTTTCAGTAAACTGATCATCAGACAGTCGTGCAGTGATATTGTCTGGTGATAATTGCATGGAACTCTGAGAAACAGTTTGTGAAGTCTTTCCAGCTTCAATGAATTACTATTTTACTCTACCTTTGGAATCTGAGTAGTTTTTATATATATAACAAAATAAGTATGTATCTGTGTGTCTGTCTACCTATCTACCTATTTATCTATCTATCTGTCTGTCTGTCTGTCTCACAGACACAATGTGGCCGATGCCAGCACTGCGTAAGAAGAACCCATGCCAGTGGCATGTAGAAAGAACCTTTCATGCATTGGCTATCAAGGAGGCAATGACAAATGACCAAAACCTTTGGCATTGTGCTGTGCTTGGGAAGAAGAGCCATGAAGCCAAGTGAAGTTGTAGTCATGGCAGATACTGGTGTCACGCAACTGGCACCCATGCTGGTGGCACATGAAAGCACCCATTATACTCTTGGAGTGGTTGGCGTTAAGAAGGGTATCCAGTCATAGAAACCCTGCCAAATCAGACAGGAATCTGGTGCAGCTCCTCAGATTACCAGCCCTGGTCAAACCATCCAATCTATGCCAGCATGGACAATGGACTCTGGTCTATCACAGGAATACTCAATTTTGTCAGCTGAGTGGACTTAACACCCTAACCACTAAGCCAAGTGTCTCTATTCTCCATATATATATATATATATATATATATATATATATATATATATATATATATATA
>NC_069001.1:56820-64320 GCF_001194135.2 Octopus bimaculoides
AATATATGTATGTATATATTATATATATATGTGTATATATATATATATATATATATATATATATATATAGTAGACACTTGGTTTTGGGGACTGAAAATGTGCCTGGAAATGAATTGTAGTTTAAAATTTTTATAATAAATTTATTAAGATAGCATATCATTCGTTTTAAGACTCAGATGCATTTTCAACACCCAAAACCAGCTCTTTTAACTGTTTCTTGTATGGAAATAAACCTATTTTCTCCATTTCTCCATATACGTACATATATACATACATACATATTCTGTTTGCAAAATAGATTCTAGGAATTATACACCACACCAGGGGTGGTTGTGGTTGGTCTTGATAGGATGTAAGAAGAATTCTTGGGTATTTAAACTAAGAACAGCAATGTCAGGCATTGAGAATTGGTAAATTGGTCCCAAATAATTAGTCCATTATTAGAAGAGTTTCTGTGAGATGGCTTTGACTTGTCACGGATGTAGAAACTCATCCATTACTTAAGGACAACTTCAATGATGGAATGCCTCTTCAGTTTACTGCAGCCTCCCCCCTCTCCCCCCTTCTCTCTCTCTTGCACTCTTACTTTCTCACTCTTGCTCTGATTCTTTCTCTCTCTCTCCTCCCCTCTATCATCACATACAGATGCGTATCCACATGTGCATACATAAATAAACACTCACATGCACACACACACACAGATATATGTAGCTACATACACAATTATATATATATATATACATATACTGCACATATACACACACACATATACATATATCAATATACATACATATATATGCACACACTTACACAGATAATTTCTGAACGTGCACACTGACACATACACAGATACACTCACACACACAAACACACACAGACAATTCATACTTCCTCTAAGACACACACAGATACATTTACCGATGTCATGTTTTACTTTGGCGCCAGGTCTATAGGTTAATAAAACAGTGATGATTTGGTGAGATTCTTCATCAAATTCTTCCAATTCAATCCAGGATTGGAAATGTCAGACAATCCATGATGACAAATTGAAGAATATTCCACAGCTACAAGAAATTACCAAAATGTTTATCACAGAGTCTCACTAGAAGAACTCTGGCAGGTCTTGAGATTTAAATGTTTCTTTGTATGTATGTATGTATGTATGTATGGATAGGTGGATGGCTAGAGGAGTTTGCCTGCATTGTGTAGGTCTGTTTGTATGTATGTATGAACATATGTGTATATGCATGTTCATCAGTATATCTGCATTTATGTGCATTTGTATATTTGATATGTGCATATGTTTGTTTGTATGTATGTACATTTGTCTGCTTTCATGTATGTATGTGTATATAAATAGATGCATGTGATTCCACTCATGACCATCCCATCTTTTAAAAAGACATAGCATGTCTAAGACTACAGTATCCAATGTTCTTCCATGGTGTTGTTTAGCCCAGGCCATTGCTAAGCCATTAGGCATTTGATCAGAAGTAGTCTGGCTATGGCTATCAATACCAACCAGCCAACCAACAAGTCAGCCAGCCTGCCTGCCTGTCTTGATATATGTATATATATCAAGATTTGTTGAGAAGACCATTTGAGTCAAGTAAAACCAATATCATAGCTGTGGCCAGTGCCCCCTGACTGACTCCTGTGCCAGTGGCACGTAAAATGCAACATCTAATCTTTTACAAGAAAAAGGCTTTCGCTTGCTTGCCTCGTGTGTGTGTGTGTGTGTGTGTGTGTCTGTGTTGTGTGTGTGTGTATGTACATATAAAGGGAAAGGTTAATTATATCATATACATACCATACACAATGTATGTGGGTGCAAGGGTATGTTTGTTAGTTTGTCTGTATGTATGTGTATGTTGTGCACATGTGAGTGTGTGTGTGTGTCTGTCTGCATCACATGTTTGTATTTTGTGCATACAAAACCCACAAACACCCCCACACAATTGTAAGAAGTGAAAGGTAGAAATCACAAGAAAATTATAAACACCATTGCCACCAGCACAACAACAACAACAACAACAACACTGAAGGAAACTAAAAACAAAAGGACAGAAATGTATGACATAATTAGAATAAAGGTAAAGAGAAAAAGAAACAACAAAAACCCCTAATACTAACAGTGAACTGATGAGAAACAACAATAAGGAAACAGTGGTGGTGGTGGTGGTGGTGGTCCAAGGTAAACTATATAAGAGAGGATGGGGTGGAGGGAATGAACTCTGCAGGAAAGAGAAGAGCTGGTGGGGAGGGGTGCAGCAGTGTTAGAATCATAGTGATGATGATGGGAGTAGTAACAGTGGTAGGGTGGTGGTGGGTGGAGTAGGGAGGGTCCAGTTTGTACGTAACGAAGTTGTGATGACATGTTGTCTAATTGCCCGTTATTCAGTCTTCAATTAATCAGCCATCATTATATCATACTCATTGTGTCATCAGCTTGGTGGTAGGAGTGGTGGTGGTAGGAGTGGTGGTGGTAGGAGTGGTGGTGTTGGTGTTAGTGGTTATGTGGTGGGATGGTGGTGGGTGTGGTGATTGTCATTGGAGGGAATCTTCTGCTTCATTTGTATTTCCTGCATCTTCATGCATCACCGTCATCGCCACCAGTTCATTCATCATCATCATCATCATCCTAATTGTGATCATCATCATTTCACAGCAAATACATGAAGTCATCATTTGAGACCCAGAATATCTTCTGCTGGGTATTGAACTCAGCACTACAAGCAACCAAAGGAACACTCATCAGTTTCACAGCACAACCGTTGCTAGAAATAGCAGCTAAATTTCCTCCTGAACACCCACCCCCTCCAAAAATCATACCCTACCATTTTAAGTAAGCAAGGCATACAGTAAATAATAAAGTCCCGCATGTACCACTGAAAAGGTAGGATGGCTATGGTTGGAGCACTCCTTGTTTTGTCATTGCCCAACAGTTGTGAACGAGAGTCAGACAACCAATAGAATTTGTTGATAATTTTTTCTGAAGACCTGCCCAGTTTTGGAGAAATATTAATTTGCTTTGAAACAGGTGATGGTCGGGTAACAGGAAGGGGCTTGGAAGGGCCTCAGGCCACAGAAAATCTGCCTCAACAATTTCCATCCAACTCAGGTAAGCAGGAACAAGAGAATGTTAAAATGACGGTGATGATGATGATGAGGTTGTTAAGTGCTAATATATTATACATAGGAGGAAACTAAAAGAGTATGGCCATACTAGGGCAGTGCCAAATTATTTAGTTATGCTAGTTATGCCTGTAGTGATGAAAAGTAATCAATGATAAATTCCAGTCAAAAAAGATAAAGGAGACAATCAATTAAATTCAAATTAATCAAATAAAGTTAATGAAACAAGATGCAGTACAGGGGGGGGGGAGTAAGCTAGAGTTTTAGTTAAATACAGAGAGAGATCTTCATTTAAAACTGAGTTAATTGTTAGCATAAGAATGATTTTTTAATCATGATCAGTGTAATTTCTAATTAATTAAAATCACTTGGTTTCAATACATTAACTATATCAACAGTCACAGGAAGAGGATGGTGATGATGATGGCAATAATGGTGGATGAGACGGTGGTGATGGTGCTGATGATAGGGACAGTAGTGGTGTTGGCAGTGAGGATGATGGTGGTATTGTTGATGATGATGAAGATGATGGTTATGATGATGGTGGTGGTGGTGATAGGGTGATTGTGATGGTGATGCAATGTTAGTGATTACAGAATCATAAAGAAGAAAAAAGATGGAGGAGGAGGAAGAGAATGGGAGGAAGAAGAAGAAGAACAACAACAACACAATGACGATGACAAAATGAAACAAAAGAGTGTAGTCATTTCAAAAACGAAAAGAATAAGAAGAATACAGTTTGAAGAAAATGTTTCATAACTATGCCTTTTCTGCATGCTTACAGCAGCAGTTTTATAAAAGAAATGTTATGCTGTGCCCTTGTTAAGCCTATTCTTCTAACAGTAATGGCTCCATAGGTAGCTTTTATGCAAAGAGCTCCAGCGAGCAAAACGGTGAGGGTAGAAAATATGGGAAAAAATGAAATTATTTTGAAAGAGAATTGAATGAAATGTTTAAATAATAATAATTAAATAATTCAATGGAAATTTTCTTTGAAAAATTCATAGGAGACACAGATAAATTAATGTATACAAAATGAGAATAATCAAATGCCAGACATATGGATGTGTGTATGTATAAAGAGAGAGAAACACAAATATGCATCCACACAGACATAGAAACACATGTATATACACACTTCTGAATAAGTTCATCCGGTAGCAATATATATATATCTTCTGGTACTTTGCAGGTTTCCTGAAAGTAAGTCATTAATACCACATAGACAAGCATATAGAAAAGCATTTATGCATAGACACACCTACACATACCCAAATACATTGATACATACATTATGCGTGCGTACATATACATAGATACACACACACATTTACATATATCTATCTTATCCATCTATACAAGAAAATGTATATACATATGAATGTGTGTGTGTATACAAAGTCCTGGATGCCGTAGTGAGAGACTTCCTGTTTGCAGCCGATTGTGCGCTTGCAGCATTGAATGAACCAGACCTGCAAGAACTTGCCACTTGTCCCACAGAAGCAGCAAAAGCCTTCGGACTGACCATTAGCCTGCAAGAAACTGAAGTGATGCTCCAGCATGATAGCTGTAAATGAGTGTCACCATTATGCAGCAGTGTCCTTCATGAAATGATAGGTCTCTGGTCCTCTCTGTTCTTGCTCTATAGTTGTGAGATTTGGACACTGTCCAGAGCCACCTGAACTTCTTTGATATCAGGACATTTTGCAGGACTATGGGCTGCTACTGGTCAGATTTCATACTCAACTATCAACCGATCTCAAAACTGTGAGGCATCCTATTATTTGTATGATTTCGGAGCATCTGCTCAGACTGCTTGGTTGTGTTGTTCCCTTTTCTGAGCTGGATCCTGTTTATCAGGTTCGCTTCTCAAAGTATTTGGCTGAGGTGATGCCTCATATTGGTCAGCCACATGCCACACAGTCGTGGGGTAGGAGGAAGTTCCCATCTTGTAGAGATGAGGACTGACTGGAGCACTGCATGGAAAGTTGCCTGGGACAACCTGAGAAAATATTGACAAATGGTGGATGCCGTGATGCATGACCCTAATCCTGATCTGACCTGAACATGGAAGCATCTCAGTCTATGGGAAAATATTACTTTGCTTGGAAGCAGGCTTGGTGACAGGAAAGGCATCCAGCCATAGATGTGTCTCAACAAATTCTGTCTGACCTACGCAACCATGTATGCATGTATACACACATGTGTCTACGTATCCTCACAGAATCCATTCAGAGATGAAAGAAAATATAGAAGCTTTAAAAAAAAACAAAACAAAAGACAAGTTCCCAGTAAAATCAACAGAAACTAAACGTAAGGGAGACGATGTTAAGAGAAAATAACAAAAGACAAAGTCAATAATTGGCGAGGAAGGAAATAATTAGCTGATGAAATGAAGCTTAAATTGTGCAACAGACCATAATATAGGGTATGTATAGGATACATGATATGTGTATATAAATATATATAAATGTTTATAGATATGTGTGTGTGTGTGTGTATAGATACACACACACACATATCATCATCATCATATGAATATATATATATGTATATATACACACACATATATATATTAAATAGATAGATATGTATATTTATGTGTGTATATCTAGCTATCTATTTATCTGTGTGTGTGTGTGTGTGTGTGTGTGTGTGTGTGTGTGTGTGTGTGAATTAGCAGCTCTTTAGTGTTTATTGCGTTCTGACATTGTTCTATTGAAGTTGACAAGCCCTGACAGCTCACCTGTGGTCTTCAATAACTGGTTGGTGACATTTATTGAACACTAAATATTGGCTTACAAACCCCAACACTGACACACACACACACACACACACACACACATTCATATATATGTGTGTGTGTATCTAACTTTGTCTTCCATCCTTTTAGAGTTGATAAATTAGAGTACCAGTCAAATACTAAGGCTGGTGTTATTAACCAGACCTTCTCCATGCAACAGTGAACCTGGTGCCAAAATCTGAATCTGTTATTAGCTTTACATTTTGAGTTGGGACTACTGCTCTCAACTGTGGTCACCCTACAGTGTCAGATTAATAATGGAACTTGAAGCACTTCAGCAATGTTATGCAAGTAAGACTGCATCAATGGAACAGCTGAGCTACTGGGAGAGATTGAAGGAGCTATGACTCTACTCCCTGGAGTGAAGACGGGAGAAGTATGCAGTGATATATGTGTGGAATACACTGGAGGGGCAGGCACCAAACTCTGGAATTGAGAACTATATCAGACCTATATGGATGTCACTGCTGTCCCATCTAGAGTGAGGACCATGCACTGCAATAACTTGGGATTCAAGGGCCCACAGCTATTTAACACCTTGCCAAAACATCTGAGGGACCTTCAGGGAATAGGTGTAGATGTTTTCAAGAAATAACTTGACCTCCTGCAATCCAAGGTCTCAGATGACAGGATATTGTTTCAGTGTTTTTAGTGAACCATATGCGTGTGTGTACATGTATGCGTGCGTGTAGTATAGTTTTCTGCATATAACATGTTTATATTGACTGCATAACAATACAGTCCAATATGTTAGTACATGTAACAATAACAATATGCTGTGATGTGATCAATATGTAATGCATATGTGTGTGTGTATGCATACACACACATATACATGCATATATACATGTATGGTATGTACATATGTATACACCTATGCTTAGATATAAAGTAAATAGACCGTCTGTCTATATATCAATATATTTATCAATACATTTATCAATATGCTTATTGATATTCATTCCTATTTCTTTGAATGTATCTGGATATTCATCTAAATATCACCAACCAGTCTGCCTACCTACCTCTCTCTTTTTTTTCTCTCTTCTCTGTTGTGTGTGTGTGTGTGTGTAAGTTTTTGTATGAATACTATCATACACACACACATATATATATTCACATAATATACAAAATACATATATATATTACATATAGACATGCACATATGCATACATATTTATACATACATATACACATGCAGACACACATATATGTAAATGTATATACATATACAAGTATGTGTTATACACACACACACATACTTATGTATGTGTGTATGAAGAAATACATACAAAGATAATATTGTGTATGTGTGAGTAGCAGCATTTTGCCCATCCTTACATTCTGAGTTCGAATTCTACCATGGTCAACTTTACTTTTCATCCTCTCGGGGTCGATAAATTAAGGACCCGTGAAACCCTGAGGTTGATGTAATCGATTAGTCCCCTGCCCCTAAAATTTCAGACTTTATGCCAATAGTAGAAAGGATTATTATTATTATCATTAATCTTATGAAGGTGGCATGTCTGAAAGCATACATTATGTTGTATGGATTTGGTTTT
>NC_069001.1:69320-71283 GCF_001194135.2 Octopus bimaculoides
GAGATTCTCAAATGAGACAACAGAAAACAAGTTGACCAAAATAACTTTCAATTTATCTGCCAGCGAGGAGACAACAAACGACAACTTTGACAACAACTAAAACATCACTTTCTACTATCACTACTGCTACCACCACCACTGCTACTACAACAGCTACTTCTATTTTTGCCATCAAGAGAGGTTTTATACTCATCCAGTGACAAATAAATTGCTATTAAGTCACACAATCTGTTAGAAATAGCAGCCAAATCTCCCTCAATCTCATATCTAGCACCTTAGAAATAAAGAAGGCAAATAGCTGGGAAAGTAAGAATGCTGGTGAAATGTTTTTCATTATGGATGTGATGGCTTAAGTTTAAACAACAAGAAGAACAACATGGCTGGTACCACCGACTTCACCAATAATACCACCATCACCACCACCACCACCAAAACTACCAATGATGTGGCCATCACATTTCTCATCCACCACTATCATCATGACCAATATTACCAGTACCAGTGCCACCCCCCCACCACCAACAAAACTACCACTGCCGTCATCACCACCACCACCAACAACAACATCAACAACACCACCATTGGCCAGAGATTAGATATATTTAAATCTTAAGATCTAAGTGTATCAGAGGAAAGATATTGAGAGAGGTGGGTGGGAAGAGGAGGTGGTGAGGGGCATGGGTGGATTATTTTGCTGCCTTTTTTTTTTAATCTTTTCTTTTCTTGCTGCCAAAGTGGAGAATTTTCCAGCATCAAAACGTTCATATACATATGTATATAGGTATATAGAAATATGTGTGTCTGTGTGTATTCATGCATTCATATACATACATATACATATACATATACATACATATACATATATACATATATACGCAGCATGCACTGCATGTGTCTCACAAAAGCTGGAAAACAAAATAGGAAGAAAATAAAAATGAAACCTCAAAAAGCGAACACTTCACAACAAAACGGTGAATTGCATGTGTGTGTGTGTGTGTGTACATGATATCTACCTACCTATCTATCAATCCATCTATCTGTCTATCTACATATATATATATATATATGTGTGTGTATATATATATGTAAGAAGGGAGGTTATAGGCCACTAACTGTTAGGGTTTGATGAGACATATGTAAAGCCAAGAACTTATTTCTACCTTAGCAGCCCTTCCTCTGTCCTGTTTGTGTTACCTATTTTGACCCACCACAAAAATCCCAAATTTTATTTAATTTGCTTTGCGGGAGAAACTGTTTTATCGAAAGGGCTGGAATGATGATGATGATGATGACCACAACAATGACGATGATGATGATGATAACTATAATTGTTGATGTTGTTTAGCCAGTCCCGTTTGAACAAACTTGTGATCAAAGCTTTTCCAGCCATGACTGTCTCATGGAAACACATGACAACACTTTTCAATCTGTCTTGTTTCTTTGATGACATGTTGCAATATGAGGGAGATTTGGCTGCTATTACTAACATGTTGAGTAACCACATTGAAACAGCCTTTCTGTCATTTGGTAAGGATTTCATCATGGGAATTGATGATAATGATTATGTTGCTATTGAGAGATGTTAATGATGATGATTATGGTTGTGGTGGTCGTCGTCATGGTGGTGGTGGTGGTGGTGAAATGGGCGTTGCTGGTGTGTGGAGCAGTTTGTAGCCTTCCACCACTACCCACACCACCACTAATACCATGTGCGATTATTACCACTCGGGAATAATAAACACAACAACAATGATAATACTGGTAATAATAATAATGATAATAATAACAATGAAATGAAAACAATAATCATTTCATATAACAACAACAACAGAATCATCAAAATAAACAAGAACAATGTGGTGTTTGTACATATATACATATATATTTATATGGTGTGTGTGTGTGTGTGTGTGTGTGTGTGTGTGTGTGTGTGTGTGTGTGTGTGTGTGTGTGTGTGTGTGTG
>NC_069001.1:71293-76810 GCF_001194135.2 Octopus bimaculoides
TTACGTTTCTTGTAGTGCTTAGGAGAGGATGAGAGATAGGAGAGGAGATTGGTGGAGGTGGGCATGGACGGAGGAGGAGTGGAAGAGGTGTATGAAGAGATGGTGGTAGTACTGGTGTGTTGTTGGTGGTGAGTTAGTTGTGATATTGACCACAATGGTGATGATGTTGATGGGGATAATGATGATGATGTTGATTAAAAAGCAGCCGACGTAAGGACTAAAAGAACCGTTTTGGCTCTTCTTGGCGTAGTTGGCTTTTATCTCAATCAATAAAACACCCAATCACTATCAAATATCGAACAGCAAATGTTTTATGATTAATGAACTGAAATAATAATATATTCATGGTAATTACGATTAATTTTAGAAAATTTATTCATACTTTGATTTGTTTCATTTCATTAGAGAGAATAAATATACTAATGAGCATTTCATATACACATACATATATATATATATATATATACATACACAAATACACACACACATACACATATACGTGTGTGTCTTAGTGAAGGCACATGGCTTAGTGGTTAGGGTAATCAGCTCACCATCAGAAAGTTGTGGGTACAATACACAGCAGTTTGTTTGTCCTTGGGCAAGACACTTTATTTCACTTTATTGCTCCAGTCCACTCAGCTGTCAAAACTCGAGTTGGACCTGTAATTCAAAGGGTCAGCCTTGTCACAAAAACACTATCACATCTTGCCTACCTAACAAAAGAGGAATACACAAGCTTACAAGTGGTTTCCATGCTTTAGGAATGGTCACTCGTCGCTTGAGAACCAACTTCATTCAGTACAACTGTCGACCTCCCAAACAAATGAAAACATCCTGAAAATTCATGAACAGATCTTAGAGGACCATCACCAAACAATTGACAAACTTGTTGATATGACTGGTGTCTCCTGGGGCTCCTCCCAACGAATTTTGAGGGAGGAATTGTGAATGAAAAGAGTTGCAGTAAAATTTGTGCCTTGTTTGCTCACAGAAGATCAAGAGCAGTCAGGACTGAAAGACCAGTTGGAAGTTGATCCGGACCTTTTTTTTGGAAGGTCATCCCTGGTGACGGAAGCTGGTGTTTATAGAATTTGCAGATGTGGAGGAAGTGAAAGAAAAACCAAAGGAGGCATTAAAAGTGTTCCAGGACTGCTTTGAACGGTGGAAAATGCACCTGGACTGATGCATTCCTTCAAATGGGGAATACTTTGGAGGCAAAGAATATTGCAAAATTCCGGTTTCTTTCGGGTACCCCTTCATATACACATACACACACACATGTATGTATATAAACACACACGTATATATTCTTTTTTCTTTACTAGTTTCAGCTCAAGAGACATGGCCATTCTGGGGCACTGCTGCCATTACCACACCAGCTGCTGCTGCTACCACAAGCATCTCCACCATCACCATCACATCCACCATCAACCACCACCACCACCACCATCACCAAAGCCATCAATCTCACTCTTTCAAATTCCATTAGTCTTTATCAACAGATATTTTCCATTTGCGAAAATATAAAATAAAACAAAAAGAAAAATAATTCCATTAAAATAAGTAAGCCTAGAATTAATTTATTGAAATTATTTTAAAATTCATTAAATATTTATTTACTTATTTATTTATTAAAATTTTCATTTTCCATTATTTCTTTTACTGCTTGTTTTTTTTTTGTATTTTATTATTTTTGATTCTTGATGAGAATCTGCTCCTCTAATTAAACCATCCTGTTTGCACATCTTCACACTCCCACCTCCACCCTCCACTGTATCCCATACCCCCCCCCCTGCACCACCAGCTACATGTTACTTTGATAGATTCAAGGAAAAGATGCAAATACATGTAACACAATTCATTCGGGTGTCATCGTGCCAACTGTTAGTCATATCATTATTATTGCTATTATTATTATCATAATGACTATTTTGTTATTGTTACTATTATTATTATTATTATTATTATTAGTTGTAGTAGTTTTAGTGTTGGTGGTGGTGGTGGTGGCCGTGGTAGCAAGGCAGTGAGAGCTGGCAGAATCGTTATTACGCTGGGCAGCATTTTGTCCGTCTCTATTTTCTGAGTTCAAATTCCACTGAGATAAACTTTGCCTGTCATCCTTTTAGGGCTCGATGAATTAAGTACCAGCGAAATACTGGGGTCCCCTAGCCTAAAATTGCAGGCCTTGTGTCTTCAGTAGAAAGGGTTACGGCAAAGCATGTCCGAATATACTCATTATTGGAATATTAAAATAAAACATTACATTCGTACACCCACCCCCAACCCCACTACTCCCCCCATATGCTATGCATACACACACACACACACATGCACATACACACACACAAGCACACAGCTCACCACAAACACACATTTATATAAACGCTTTTAATTCATCTCTATCATACTGTGTGTCCCTGCACAAGTCCACCCACCACCACCATCACCACTACCACTACTTGCAGGTGTATGTTACTGTGTCTGTGTACATGTGTCAAATAACAAGTCTACATATGTTAACATGTAGACATTTTTACATATAATATTCAAACACACACATTTGCGTATGTTTGTATTTCATTTGTATATTTGAACAAACACACACACACACGCATGCATGTATGTATATTTAGACAATATTCAAAACGATTCATTATGAGCAAACATAAAAAATTATGCCTATTAAAATCAATTATCATTATGTGTATGTATGTAAGTGTATATGAGTGTGTGTGTCGGTGTTTGTATGTAATTATGTAAAAGACATTCATACATGTTTACTTGAACAAATGAATGGAAACTTGTTGACCGATGTTGTGCTGTCTCTATTCTGCAACGGTGTTTCCAATAAGAATTGAAAATTTGATGTAATATCCTGACTGTTTTGAGAGTTTGGGAGGAGGAGGAGGAAGAGGAGGAGAAAGTTAAGAATGCCAAGCACCTGTGCTTACATTCACACACATGTAAGTATATAGAAACATGTAGACACATGCATATTAACACATAATTATATATACTTACTGAATAAAGACATACATACATACACATTCACATACCTATGTATGTGTTATTTCAAGATTTCTTGCCAATAAGGAAAGAGCCAGTTTCTAACTTAGATCCAAGGCTCCTTCATTGGAATTTCAACATTAACAACAGGCTATTTTTCTATGTATGTATTTATTTGGAGTCCGTGCATGTGCAATTTTGCATGTTTTGTTTTATGTATGTCTTCTCATGCATATTGTTGTATGTCTAGATATATGCATATAGACTTTTTGGTTTTGAGAAGCTTAAGTTCTCAAGAATGGTATTTAAGCAGTGTGTTACATATCCTAGTGTCCCAATAATTACAGGTATAAACCTGAACTTGTTATCTGGATGGAGTCACTGCAGATTTCTCAATAGTTCAGTGTAGGTATTCTCATTTTCACTGATCTTTAGCTTTATGTTAATTTCTGCTGGGCAGCTGATTTCCACAACTGGATACAGTTTCTCTTCTCTATCTCAAATCATCATGTCAGGTCTATTATGTATACATTTTATTGAGGGTTCCACTGGAATATTCCACCAGTACTCCTTCTTATGGCTTCTACCACACGGTGGATTCTTATTTCTTTGTCTGTTCTTCAGTTGTGTTGTTGCCATGTTGTTTGTCATAACTCTCAGCAAAGTAAAATCAAATTTCAGTCTAAAACCACAACAATTTTGAATGAACAGCTCCCTCAGCTTCAAAGCTGGAGATAGTATTCGTCATATTTTCAATAAACAGTCTCCCACACCAAATACACAACTTGCTGCTTTCAGTGTGTGTGTGTGTGTGTGTGCCACTCTGAGCAGCACACACTTTAGCTACACCAAGGTTTCCTCTCCAATGGTCTCCCTATTGTCCCAAAAGCACCTCGTCAGTGTCCATAGTTTACACTGAATACAACATATGCAATGTCTACCAACATAGTTTCTGCATATTCTCCTTGATGGTAGCAGAGCCCTATCTTTTGCCCTACTTACTCAAACTTCAGCCTTTATTTCGAGGTCCTTCAAATCTAGTTTTAACTTGCATGTTTGGGATTTCTTCTTAAGATCTCCTCCACATTCGGCCACGAGAGCTGCAGAACCAACACACAAAGCTTCCTATGTAATGCTGATTTTAAGCTCATCTTTCAAAACCTGAACAATTAACTGTAAACACTCTACACTGAGGATTCTGTTTCTCCAAAGCCCTTGTGTATCAAGCATCCACAACACCCCTAAAAGGTATTGTAAAACTCTTTTGAGTTACTTGTCCGCTTTTCCATTTGTTTCTCTTGCTTACATACTGAACTCATTCGTCTTCATATTTCTTGTTGTTTACTGTTGGTGACGTCCTGTACCCACATATGCATATGTGTGTGTGTGTATATATATATATTATTTATATTATTATTTGATTGAATGCCATGCATCAATTTCCAAATAAGTTCTTATATGTGTGTGTGTATATATATATATATACATATATATATATATATATATATATATATATATATATACACACACACACATATACCTCTAAACATATATATATACATGTGTGTGTGTGTATGTATACATACTTAAGCATATGCACATAATATCTCTAAATACATAATACATGACCCCACGAGGCAGATATATATATATATATATATATATATATATATAAGGTGAAAGCAAAGTGGGACTCAGAAAGCAAATGAAACAAATGTCCATCTGTTCTTGACCAGTAAATGAGGGCACAATTTCAGCAAGATCAACAAACAATTGTTTTTGCTGCCAAACTTTGAAAAGATCTCTTGGTCTAAGCAGAATTTAGAAAGTGTTGCAACTGACATTTTTGGTTTATACAAATAAAAAAAGAGAAAATATAAAAAAAAGAAAAAAATTGTTGGATTTGTTTTTCTTCTTTGATTTTGTAAGCATGTTTGATATATTAAGTAGGGAAAGAGAGACAGAGAGAGAGAGAGTCAGAGTGTGTGTGTGTGTGTTTGTTTGTTCACCCTTCCCTGAATAGCAACATCACCTCTACGATGACTGCAAAGATCACAACTGCACACAGCCAGCCTAGAGGGAGGTCAGATTTCATGTGACAGCGTCATGGGTCTCGTTACACACAGACACACACATGCATGTAAATAAATACACACATATGTTATGTGCATGTGTGTGTGTGTGTGTATATATGTATATGTATATAGATACATACACATACATATGTATAGACACTCATACAACTGTTCATAAATATGTATGTATACGTATATCTATCTAAATATATATGTATGTCTGTATGTATATATACATATATGTATTTACACACACACACACACACACACACACACACACACACACACATATATATATATATATATATATATATATATAAATAGATAGATAGATATATGTATGTATATATGTATACACAGATACGCATACATACTTATATGTATATATGTATGTATTAATATACACACACACGTCTGTGTATGTTTGTATATATAT
>NC_069001.1:81693-82657 GCF_001194135.2 Octopus bimaculoides
GAGAGAGAGAGAGAGAGAGAGAGAGAGAGAGAGAGAGAGAGAGAGAGAGAGAGAGAGTGTAGCTGAGAAATGCCAAGAAGACTGAGAAGAAAAGAAAGATGCAGAAAGGACGAGAGGAAAAGAGAGAAGAATTTTGTTGAAGAAACCAAGAGATTAGGAAAGGGACAAGTAAGGAAAGGGACAAGTAAGGAAAGGGACAAGTAAGGAAAGGGACAAGTAAGGAAAGAAAGAGAAATAGAGGGAAAACAAACATAAACAAAATAAATACATAAGTTTAAATAAATAGAATTAATATTGAAAGAAAAAAAGAAACAAGAAGGTAACTAAATATAAATACAAATAAAAAAATGAAGTAAAATGAAAAAGGGAAAAAAAGGGGAAAGAAAAGACTAAGAGTGTGAAGGGGAGAAAAAGTTGAATGAAAAATAATGAAAAGTTAGCAGGACTTTCTTGATCTCCTAATGAAAAAGAGCTCCTATTGTGCAGAGTTCTAATCCCTTTTTCTTGACTACAGATTAGGGAGGTGAGGTATTAAAAGCGAAGAGATGGCTGGGTGGGGAGAAAGAGATTGACAGGCGGAGGGAGAGAGAGAGAGATACATATAAAGATGTGTACATCATCTTCTTTATCTCTCTCTCTCTGACTCTGTATGTGTGTATATATATATATATACACACACACACACACTCACTCACTCACACACATATGTGTGTGTGTGTGTGTGTGGAGTGTCAGAAAGAGAGAGAGAGGTTCAAAGGTTGAGGAGAAAATTAAGGAGGGGAGACTCAGATGAGATAGTTTTTGTAAAAGAATGCATATATATATATATATATATATGCAAAAAGAAAAAGCCCAAAAACCAAAATGGGTAAAAGTAAAAAAAAAAAGAAGCTTGTAGGACTTTGTTGATCTAATGAAGAAGAGTTTACAAATATCCAACAATTATAATCCCTTTTTCTTGACT
>NC_069001.1:82907-84996 GCF_001194135.2 Octopus bimaculoides
TGTGTGTGTGTGTGTGTGTGATTTATTTTATTTATTTTTGGCTTTTATAGAAACATTTTATTTGTTTTTTTTAAATGCTATAATTTTTGCATTGTTTATTTAGTTTCTGCCTTTATATTTGCTTGTTTGTTTTGTGTGTGTATATATGCATTTATTTATCTATATATATATACATGATATATGTCTATACATCTGGATAAATGGGTTATTATTATTATTATTATTATTAATGAAGGCAGCGAGAGCTGGCAGAATCATCAAAGTGCTGGGCAAGATACTTGGTGGCATTTCATCCATCTCTATGTTCCGAGTTCAAATTCCACTGAGGTCAACTTTGCCTTTCATCCCTTTTGGGGTTGATGTAATCGACTATTCCCCTCTCCACAAATTCCAGGTCTTGTGCCTCAACTTTGCCTTTCATCCTTTCTGGGTCTATAAAATAAGTACCAGTTGAACACTGGGGGTCAAAGTAATCAACTAGTCTCTTTCCCAAAAATTTCAGGCCTTGTGCTTATAGTAGAAAGGATTATCATCATCATCATCGTCATCATTATTATTTGTTGCTGTGGGAAGCTGGCAGAACCATTAGCAGATTGGGTGAAATGCTTCATAGTATTTTGTCTCTCCACGTTGTGAGTTCAAACTCCGCAGAGGTCAACTTTGCCCTGCATCCTTTAGGGGTTGATTAAACACCAGTTTAATAACGACAAAGTCATTTACTAAATTCTTTCTTAGTTTCAAAATTTATGGGAGCAAAAGCTGTGTATTTCAACAGAAATACAGGTAACAAAAGGGTTCAGGTGTTTTATTAGTTCACCAGTTTAACGTAGAATTGGAATCACTAAATTTCATTCCAAAAGCTGAAGAAAACTGATAAATGAGAACCATTTGCTTTTTGGAGGGATTTCACTTTCTTCCCAGAGAGTTCTTGGTAGTTTTTTTGATTTATTTTTAAAACACCTATGCTTTTTGTGGCCAGGTATGACATTGGGGTTAATGAGAAGACAGAAAGCATTAAAGGTAGTATGTATGTATGTATGCATGAATGTATGTATGCATGCCTGCATGTATGTGTGTGTATGTATGTATGTATAGTTGCACATGTCTATAGGTATCTATGTACAAGTATGCAAACAAATATGCATGCATGTATACATATATCTGTGTGTGTGTGCGTGTATGTGTGTATGTAGGTATGTGCAAGATTGAATGTATGTAGGCACATATGCATGTAAAAGTATGTGCAAACATCTGTACATGTATGCATGCATCTATGTTTGTAGGCATACATGCATGTATTTATGTCTGTATGTGTACATGTGTGTGAATGTCTCTACATACATACATATTTAAGTATGTATGCAAAGTATATTTGCATAAAGGCATGTGTGTGTGTGTGTATATATATATATGTATGTATGTATGTACAGAGAGAGAGATATATATATTCATATATGTATATTTTTATCATCAGCATCATTGAACATCCATGCTCCATGATAGCATGTATATATGTATGCACATATATATGCATGCGCGTGTGTTTGTGTTTATACATATAGACATGTATGTATATACATATATGTATGTGTCGGGGATTGAAAAATATATATCAGTGAAAAAAAAATTTTTTTAAACTCTAAATCCCTCGTCAATTTCCCAATCATTTATTCTGTTCAATAATATCCTGATAGGGTCATACCACATCTACACCTATCAACATAGTCACACAACCACTACCCCTTAATTCAACATCCACACATAATCAACCCCATTTCCACCCCTTCACTACCCTTGATGCTAAGTTTATAATTTTTTTTTTTCAGGTATTTTGTTAGAGTTTATTTTAAATCTTTATTCCTCTGGGTTGCTGTGAGTCTGTGGTTTAGTGTTTTAATGGTTTTTAGATTTAATACATGTATGTATATATGTACGTGTGTGTGTGTGTGTGTGTGTGTGTGTGTGTGTGTGTGCATTTAGCTATGTATGCAGTCAATATATGTCAATGTACGAGTTTGTATATATGTTATTGTATGTAACATATATATATTATGTATATATTTTACAGATATATACATACATATATATA
>NC_069001.1:86524-88099 GCF_001194135.2 Octopus bimaculoides
AGTGTCATCTGGGTTGGCAAGCTGGAAGGCTACACCAGACTCCAGGCTGATTTGGCATTGTTTCTATGGCTGGATGCCCTTCCTAACGCCAACCACTCCAAGAGTGTAATGGGTGCTTTTACGTACCACCGGCATGGGTGCCATCTGCATGACACTGGTATCAGCCATGACTGCAATTTTCCTTGGCTTGATGAGGTTTCTTCTCAAGCATGACATAATGCCAAAGGTCTTGGTCATTGTGATACACACACACACACACACACACACACACACACACACACATATATATCACAAGGGAATTATGATTTCTAAATCCTGGTAAATACACACAACAGGCTTCCATTAGATTTTATATCCACTCACAAGGATTTGGTGAGCCAAGGGCTTTAGGAGAAGACACTTACTCAAAGTGTCCAACAGTAAGACTGAACCCAAACCCTCTTGATTGGAAGCAAACTTTTTAACCCCAGCACTCATATCTTCTTCACTTTAGTTAATTGATCCCTGGCTAATCTTACCACTTCTGACTTTTGCTGGCCTTTTGTTATGCAATTTTTCATCTTACTATTATTTCCAACCAATTAGCTGTGGCCATGCTGGAGCACTGCTATCATATCATCATAGATAGTATTCAAACCCATGAAAGATCTTCTACACAGTTGCTCCACTTGCTGGAAATAGCAGTGAAATCCAACACCCTCTTCAATACTGGTTAACTTTAAATAAAGGGAGGGCACATTAGATAATGTAGTCCTAGTTAAACATTTCTCTCCTTTCCTAAACAAGTTCTCTATATTTTTCTTTTTTTTTTTTGTCTCTCGATTCATTTATTCCTGGAAGACACCCTGCTCCTCCCCACCTCACAGCCGCTGCCAGGTCTTGTAACTCTCTTCCTCAACTGAGTGACTATCCTCTCCCCTGTTTCACTCATCTCTCACCGCTGTAGCCGCCACCACCATGTCCAAGTAATAATGAAAATGTGAAATGAATTTGTCTTTTTGAATGCAATTTTTTGGAAGTGGAGAGGGGAAAGGAGGTGAGGGAGAGGATTTGATGCAGAGTCTGCAGAGAAGGAGGGAAAGGGGAATGGGATCAGTGAGGTCAGAGAGAGACTGAACAACTACCACCCCCACCCCATGTCTTTACTACACTGACCACACAGCCACAACATCCCTTCACTACAACCACCACCATCACTAACCAACATCAACAGCAACAACAAGGACAGCAATGACACTAAATACTACCTCCACCACCACCACTTACTACTACTACTACTACTACTATGAGCACTCCACCACCACCACCACTGCCACCACCACCATTATCACTACCAGCAACATCCTCAACACTGTTGTTACCAATCAGGACCTCCACATCGTCCCCACCAAGATGTTAATGGATTCAGTGAAGAAACTATAATCCCTTAAAGATAATCTCATTTAACAACAACAACAACAACACTGACACCCACAAAACAAAGACAACAGCTAAAACATTAATGGCAACAATAACAACAATAACGATAAAACATTGTTGACTGCAATGACAACAACATAATCATCAAAAACAACA
>NC_069001.1:88656-91152 GCF_001194135.2 Octopus bimaculoides
CACCATTTCGAGCGTGGCCATTTTCGTGCGGGTGACACGTAAAAGCACCCACTACACTCTCTGAGTGGTTGGCGTTAGGAAGGGCATCCAGCTGTAGAAACTCTGCCAAATCAGACTGGAGCCTGGTGTTGCCATCCAGTTTCACCAGTCCTCAGTCAAATCGTCCAACCCATGCTAGCATGGAAAGCGGACGTTAAACGATGATGATGATGATGATGATTTATATATACATAAATACATATTTATATATACATATATCTATATGTATATAAATTTCTATGTATCTTTGTATATATATAAAAGCTAAAAGCTCTTTTAACTCGCCTCTGATGATGTGATTCCTTTTATATCCCTGAAACAGCTGTAAGACTACCTTTCTATTTATAAATGTCCTATGAATATCAAATTGCCTTGGCCTTGTTATCTCATTTTATTTAACGTATATATCTATATATGTATGTATATGTACATATACACATATACAAACATACATTATGTATACACACACATATACATGCTTCAATAACAATGTATATAAAGATATATATCAGAGTATACAGTTCTACACATATACATCCATGCACACACACACACACACACACACCCTTGCTCTGGCTATAGTGCGTATGGCCACTTATGAGATATTTTCCTTCAACCATTTAAAGGACGAGTGTGTGTGTGTGTGTGTGTGTGTTTGTTTACCACCTCATTGTCCCCACCCATCCCCACCTGCTTCTACCTGTCCTTTAGCCATTGTCAACAACAATACCTGATGGCTGTTATTACAACATCACATTGAATAGAGTAAAAAGGTTCAGTTAGTTGATTGAGCTCTTAAAGTCTTTCGTCTTTATTCAGGTCTTTTCATAGAAATTACCACATTGCCACCACCACCACCACCACCATCATTACCACTGCCCCTTATCAACACTACTGCTACCATCAGTCCTATCACTACAATATCACCACCACCACTAGCAACGACAACAACATAATAACAGGTTCAACTATAACAACCTAATGACCGTTAACAATGAAGGGAAGTCCCTATGTGGTAGTTTAATCTACCAGAAATAGCAACCAAATATCTTTTAAATGATGCCTTACTTTCGTCTTGTGAAGAAGTTTATAATGGATAATGGTGTCCGTGGTTGGCTTAGATCCAGACTGCTTCATCAGAGCTGTTGTTATCATCACAATCACCCTCTTCCTCATCTGTATCCCTTAGTGGCTAAGTGGTAAGAAGCCATCACCAATATAGCAGCAACGGCAATGGCTACAGCAGCACTGATGCTGTCCCCTATGCCAGCATCAACAACGGTAACACCAGCACCACCAGCAAGGAAAGCAGCATCCCCAGCAGCAGTATACGAAGACACATCAGATGTCCTGGAAAGACCTTCAAGCAGCGCCTCTCCAACAACAGACCCTCATCCAGGATCCAGGAGAGATGATGCACCACATCCTTTGCCAGCCATGTGTGATGCCTGAAGGACAAAGGGACTCCATAAATAATCTCATGGAAGATCCTTGAAAACCCAGACCCCTACCTCAATGGGAGCAAGTGTTGCAAGCTGTGCATAGCTGAATGGACAAGAATATTAAAGAACTCCCTTCACTTGGGGAACATTTTAAATTCCAAAATGAAAGTCTTCGGACTTATTTATTCTGTTGGTCTCTTTTGTTGAACTGCTAAAATCTAAACACACCAATACCATTTGTGAAATGGTTATGGGTGGAGAAACACGGACACACTTTTGTATATACATATATATATATATATATATATATATATATGACAGGCTTCTTCCAGTTTCCACCCATCACTCACAAGGCTTTGCTTGGCACAAGGCTATAGTAGAAGATATTTGCCCAAGGTGCCACATAGTTGGACTGAACATGGAATTACATGGTTGAGAAGCAAGCTTCTTAGCACACAGCCACACTTTCATATATATATATATATATATATATATATATATATACACACACACACACACACACATACATACACGATGTGAACCTCAGGTTGCCCCATGTGCAATATTTTCTGTATATATACACTCATCTCCTTAGTCATTTGTAGTTGAACAACCTTAAACATAACAAACACAGACAAATATAAAACAAACATCTTGGTGTCCACTAGACATTCTTATTTCCCATCTCGGTCTTCTATCGGTCCTGGTTGTGTTCGTGGTGTTTATCCAAGCCTCTAACAATCGTTTTTGTTTTTTTTCTTTTCCATTAACCAGTTGTGAAAGTGTGAAGGGTTTCTTTATACATAAACAACGTCAATGTATTTTACATCTTCATGCCATTTCGGGATCACTTTGTGTTTCATGGACAATAAGAAATTATGCAGCTTTTAGGATGCATATATAGATATGGATATATATGTGTATATGTATGAAAATATCTCTGTCTCTTCTTCTCCCCACCTCTGTGTGTGTGTGTGTGTGTGTGTGTGTGTGTGTGTGTGTGTATATATATATA
>NC_069001.1:91162-94870 GCF_001194135.2 Octopus bimaculoides
ATATATATATATATATATATATATATATACATACACACACTAGCAATTCATCCTGGCATTGCCTGGGTGTTATGACCCTCAGCTACATTGTATTATTTGGGCAGAATCTCTTATGAGCAGAATCGGCGCACGAGGAGTGTGAAGCGAACAACTCATCTTTATAAACATCTTTCTCAGTCATTTTGTGATGAACAATGCTGAAATTGTTGACACCAAAAACTGGTAGAATGTCAGCTTAGATTAGAAGGAAATCTTAATGTTGCCCCCAGAATTACCTAGACTTACGGATTTTGAAGAATTGGATGACATATGAGGATGTAAAAGTATCCATAGAGCAGAAATTAAGGTACATGGAAAGAAAGCTGCTTCATTGTGAAAAGCATCATCTCTAATGTTTGGGCAGGCTGCACATTTCAACATCTGTTAAGTGAAACCGTCACACACACACACACACACACATATATACATATTTATACATATATGCACACATATATTGATATAATTATAGATTTATCAAATATGTAGACTTATAATTACAATTCTATATCAATCTACCAATGTGTCTACCTATGTATATTTCTATCTTTCACTTTCTCTCTCTATATATATACACACACACACACATGTATATATATATATATATATATATACAGTATATGTACACATACATACAAGATATATACACGTATCTATAATATACATATATTTGTTGATATATGTATGTGTGTATGTGGATATCTAAACACACTTTAAGAAAGAAGAAAAGAAAGTAGATCAATTAAGACAAATTGCTTTATTGGACACAAATATAGACAAGTACAGGAAGGAAGCCAGCCCCTCCCCCTCCCACTTCCGGGAAGATTCTACTCCTTCATTGGGTGGGTTTGGTAGAGGAGTGGTGATAGGGGAGTAATAAAAATAAAAGTACAAAACAATATTTATAGACTAAAATACTATGCAAACTTAATGACTGAAAGCAAATGACTTAGAAAGAAAGAAAAAGAAAGAAAGGAAGGAAGGAAGGAAGTGAAATAATTCAGGAATGATAGAACAATGTTAGGATGACAATTATTTGTGTCGTATTTGGTGCACTTGGCCCACCAGGCAAATTGCTAGTCAAGAAGCTGAAAGATGCTGCAACTGAGACCCACACTGATGATCCTGTATTCTGCAAGAATTCTAAAAGAAAGCTATTTGAGATTTGGGGTGACTTGTAGTCCCTAAACCTCAAGAGAATCTCCCTATAAAACAATATGCAAACCTAATGGTACACTCGGAGTGTATTCAGAGCTTCTTACTCAATCATTCCAATGACCACAAAAATGACTGTTGAGAATGAATGTTATATCTCTTTAATATTCATATAAACATTTGAACATCCTTTATTCTCTCTCTCCTCCCCCTCTCTTTGATTCTCTCTCTCTCTCTCTCTCTCTCTCTCTCTCTCTCTCTCTCTCTCTCTCCTCCACCTCTCTTTCATTCTCTCTCTCTGTTTCTGCTTCCAGCTGTTTAAAAAAACAAACATTGCTGCCAGAGGCTTCAGATGAACCATTCACCACCTTCACCACAAATATTTCCAACTCCAGCAGCACCACCACCACCATAACTACCTTCACTCTCACCACCACCACCACCACCACATCTTCGACCGCAATTCCCCCCCTCCCCTGTAGCCCCACCACCACCACCACAGCCACTACCAGTAATGCCACCTGGTGTGCTATGTAACCAATTTTACCTTATAAATGTCAACAAGATATAAACATGAATTAGACTCACGCTGGTTGTAGGTATTAGGGTTTATTGGGGCTGAAGGGTAGCATAGGTGGGGGTAGTAGTGGTTGTGGTGGTTGTACTGTTCAAACTTCCCTTCCCACTTAACATCTAAATTAAGTTTCGGAAATTAATTATTAATTTGTTTAAATTATCTCCCCTTTTCTTTGACAATATTTGATCACTATCACTAGCCCCACCACCACCATTATCATCACCACTGTTAGCCATCACTACCACCACTACCAACAACTACAACCACCACCACCATGACTAACAAATGCTGTAAGGTTTTTCTGTTTCTTTCTAATTAAGAATACTTTTAATAAAATATTCAGTACTCCCCACCTTAACTTAATTATTCAAATCTCTATAATTGGCCTATTTGAGTTATTTCCCCTTAGCTCACTTCATTAGCAATTTGTATTGTAATTTTTTCATGGCCGTTTAGTCCTGGGTAAGTCTTCATTGAGCAAATCATTTCTTTTTTTATCATTTTTTAAGATGCTGGGGTTGGTATTTCTTGCAGATTTAACAAAGCATGTCATGTCCAGCTCCTTAGTTCCTATGAGGTTTGGGCAGCAGTAGTGATGGATGTAGAGGTTGTGGTAGTGGCCATGGTGATGATGACGGTGATGGTAGTGTCGATGGTTGTGACAAAGTTGGTGATGGTAGAGGTGGCAGAAGTAGTGGTGGTGGTCATCATGGTTGCCATTGTTACAGCAGCAGAGTGGCATTGATGGTATAAACCGTGGGTGACGTTTGAGGTGGAGGTTGTAATGGCAGGAGGGAGTGGGTAGGGGGTGAAGGCTTTGGCTATGGTTGTGAGGATGATGGAGAGAAGGATGACCCACCCACATCATTCTCTGCCATGGAAGGATCAAGACTATACCAAGAACCAACTCCCCCACCCTAACCACCCTCCCAATCCATCATTCCTCCTTCCACCTCACCTCACCACCCTCCATCCACCCTGTAGAGAAGGAAATAAGCCACTAATAAACACATGCTGTTGGCACAAACTGATGCTGAAACGCATGACAAATCCTAAACTTCCCCAGTGATAATTACCACCACCACCACCACCACCACCACCACTACTACTACCATAACTACTGCCACGACTGCAACAACAACAACAGCAACTTAAGTAGTTTCAGTGACAAGAAAAACCATTGAGAGCTGCTGTTCCCAACACATACATACGCATGTATGATACACAGATTTATGTAATACATATCTGTTTCAAATGTTGGCACAAGGCCAGCAACTTCAAGGAAGGGGCTAAATCAATTACATTGGCCCCAAATAGTCTTGATTGGTACTTAATTTATCAACCCCAAAAAGATGGAAGGCAAAGTAGACCTCAGCAGAATTTGACAAAATGTAGCTAAGTATTTTGGTGAGTCAACATTGCCTTTCGTCCTTTCAGGGTTGACAGAATAAGGACCAGTTGCATGATCTGCTAGAAATAACAACCAAATTTCTCTCAAATCACACCTTTTTGTTTGAAAAAATGATACATTGAATAGTGTCGTCTGGGGTACACTATATTTAAACAAAAAACATAAGCTGGAAGGATCATATCTGAGATGCTTTCTGGGGCCTAAGTCTACTCAACCAGGGCTAATCTTACATTAAACAAAAACAATAACAACAACAAAAATGAAATACTGAAATTTGCAGAGAGGCAGTGGGATGGATGAAATAGACATAGTTGGTGTGAGAATCAGAAGAGGTTTGATGTTTTGGGCTGCAGGTTCTTTATCGAGGAAGAGACAGGAGATAAACTGTGGCCAACATAAACTTCCATTGCTTGTTTTGGATTCTGGATCATCCCATCTTGAAAATTTGTTTCTTTTCAGATCCTTGATATCCAGGGTAGCTAATAAAGATAGACAGCTGAGTAGGTAAATAAGTAAAGCTGAATGTAAG
>NC_069001.1:99619-103362 GCF_001194135.2 Octopus bimaculoides
AATGTATTATCTATTGTATGAAAACTAATGCATTTTTGCATCGCATTCATTTAGCGTGTGTTGCACTTATGTCAAGTTGTGTCCTGCAAAAACATGGTGGTGGTAGGTAATTGTGGTGGTGGTGGTGGTAGGTAATTGTGGTGGTGATAGTGTTGGTAATGGTAATGGAGGTGGTAGTGGTGGTGATGGTTGTCATGGTGTTGTTGTTGGTGGTGTGAAGGTAAAGACGACAATCGTTTCAGGGATGAGGCAAGGTTGGTCATGAAGAAGATTCATTTGTAGCCTTAGAGAAATCTAGATTGTTCTGGATTTTGTTTTGTTATTTTGTTTTTTGCTCTGTCATTTTTTTGAAACACTTTCTTTTCATCCTACTTTTGTGAATATTTTTAATATATTTCGCATGCTAGGTTGTTATATGGTAGTTGTTTTTATTTTTCTTCTTTATCTTTCAAATGTCTTCTTTCCATTTCTTGCCGAGTGTCTTCCTGACACCTAGGGCAAAGAAACTCACTGTATACATTGGGAGACCATTAAAATAAACACACCAGATTGTTCATTTACAAAGTCAAGTTATGTGATAGAAAAAAAGAAAGAAAAACAAAAGAAAACAAAGAAAATAAAGGGGGGAAAGAAAATTCTCAGCAACGATGCTCTTCTCAAGACGTGTGACATATCAGCTAAAACAATCTTTTGCATTTCTTGCATGGATGGTAAACTAGGGATCATCCTCAAATAATTTTCAGTTCCCTTTTTTGACCATTCCAAGTGCTCCTACAATCATTGGTATTGGAACCATCTTGAGATGCCACATTTTTTCAATTTCAATCAGCAGATCTTTATATTTTCTTTTACTGAGATAAACATTCTCATTTTTATATATCATCCTCATAGATTAAACCATGCTTAATGTGCATTCAATTTTGGATTATCTTGGATTTGCAGAATCCCAAATAGCATTCAATATACTCCCATTGATATCTCCTGACGGACTGAAGGGATTGTTTCTCTATTGATTTGTGTCAAATTGGGTATCATATGTGCTGTGCTTCACCTTGATCTGCCACCTGTTAATCAATACACACACACACATGTATTTGCATTTACATGTCGTCGTCATCATCATCATCAACTTCCACTTTTCCATGCTCTCATGGGTTGGCCAGAATTTGTTGTCATAAACTTCCTATCCCTAGATGCCCCTGCTGTTGCCAACCCTTACCTGTTTCCAGGCAAGGTAATATCCCCCCCCCCCCACTACCATGACCAGACATGTTTTTGCCGAAGATTAGAAATGAAGGACATCACTTTTATATAGAGGTACAAGAAATATGTGCTTGTGTGTGTGTGTGTGTGTGTGTGTGCCTATGTGTGTATGTGCGGGTGAGTAGATATACATATATAAATATATATTTTCTTATATATATATACATATATATATACACATACTTACACACACACACAGTCAAATTTCACAGAATTCCTCAGTTTCAAATATCACAATAACCTCAAAACCAATTCTCCAACTCCACTTTCTTTCTTTCTTTTCTCCTTTTGCCTGTCTTCCATTTCTTGATATTTCTTCTTCAGTGGCAAGACCTCTCCAAGGAGAGGAGAACACATCTTGCCACTTTGTCTAATGATTGTAAAATTTCTTTAGAGTGTTGTAGACATTGTCTTGTACAAGACGATGGAATTGATGGGGCAAAGACCACTTCAGAAAAAGCCATACACGAACATAATCATACATGTAAGCTTACATGCGTGTGTGTGTATGCATGTGCATAAATAAATACATATATATATATATATATATATATATGTATGTATGGATGGATGTCTTGTTGACTGGATGTAATTGTATATATTATGAGGGAGAGGGGAGATGTATGTTGTGTATGTGGATATATATATATATCAGTATACAAATATATTTGTATATATACATTGAAATACATGTGCATCTTCATTGTTCAAATGTCATGAATCTATGAATCACATGAGTGAAATTGAGACCACCACACACTTACACACACATCTGTACAGTTATGCTCTCACTACCTGCACCACACACACACACACACACACACTCAAATTAATGAATATATGCTTGCAAACTAGCATTTATATACAAATACAATTCATCTGTCTATTTGTTGATCGATACCATTCTATCTTAAATTTATTTGTCCCTCTCTCAATGTCTTTCTTTTTATCTCTCTTATGTATGTATGTCTGTAGGTATCTATCTATCTATCAGCACATCTGTATGCCAGTCTGTCTGTCTATCTGTGTAGCTACGTATCAATCTATCTATTTATCTATCTACCAGTTTATCTATGTATTTATCCATTTATCTGTCCACTTGTCTGTGTGTTTGTCTTCACATTTTATACAAAGGGCAGAAATAAAACTCGATACATAAAGCATAAAACTAATCTTAATATATTTACAAATGAGAAGCTACATCAGTGGTTCAAAGTCTTCAAGTTTCATGGTTAAACATTTGTCAAATATTTTCAGATGAAATTCAAGATCTTTGAATGACTAATGTAACTTCTCAGCTACAAATTTACCTGTACACACACACACGTGTGTGTGTTTATGTACATACATACATATATATATGCACACACACATATATTTATAAGTATATATTCATACATGTATACATATATATATGTATATATACACACACATATAGCTCAAATGTACAGAAAACAAAAAGACAAGTGAGGGAACAACAATCAAGTTTATTAGTAAATATATATATATATATATATATATATATATATATATATATACTCACACACACATATGTATTTCTGTACTTAGCAGTCTATCCATTTATCATTGTATTTATCTCTCTATGCATCTATCTACCTATCCATCTGTATGTGTGTGTGTGTGTGTGTATGTGCATGTGCACGTGTATATTTCCATACACACACTCACTCACCTATTTCCTATCCATCTCTATACACAGGGAACGATGATATTAAAAGCTAATGCAGGCTATCATTAAATTCCCCAGCTTCACTTCTCAAACATTAATCTGAATATACTACATTTATAACCTTTTATTTTAGAGAGCTCCACTAGTGCTGTGATGAATGCACCTGTCAAGATCATTTGAAAAGCATGCCTCTCAAACTTGTCTCTTTCTTTGCACACTGACACTACAACCACCACCACCACTACAATAACCACCATCACCACCACCCAAACAACCACAAAACTCACATCTGCCCACCCACAAAACTCTCTCTCTCTCTCTCTTCTTATATATTCTGTTTATGAAAATTATCACCACCACCACCAACAACATACATTACTATCAACAACAACATCACCAACACTACCATCTTGAGACAATGGAAGAGCTTCTATGTGGACATGCAATTCACTAGAAATAGCAACCCAAATCCTTCAAATTGCAAGGTATCCACTTAAAAGCAGGAAGGATATTACTGGACAATAAACTCTTTATGTTTTGTTTTTTATGTGTTACTTGTTTCAGCCACTGGTGTGTGACCATGCTGGGGCACTGCCTTGAAGGGTTTTTGTGAAACAAATCACCTGACACTTATTCTATTGGACTCTTTTGTCAAACCACTAAGTTATGTGAACATAAACAAACCGATACTGGTTGTCAAGCATTGGTGAGGAACAAACACAAATACAATGACACACACGCATATATATATATATATATATATATATATATATATATATATATATATATA
>NC_069001.1:103953-108623 GCF_001194135.2 Octopus bimaculoides
GTGGGTGACTGCAGGGGGGGGGTGCTGAGGATGTTGGGGAACATTTGTTTTATTTCTGTGGTTTTTGAGGTGGTGGGGGAGGCGCTTTTTCTTTTTAATGTTAATCTATTGTTAATTGAGATTTTTTTTTTTCACCACCCTTCATCACCACCGACACAGACTAAAAACCATCATTACTAATGTTACCACGACCACCACCACTACTACTACCACTGCCAATACCACCTCATCACCATGGGTTACCACAATCAACATTAATATCAGCATCATTAGAAGCACATTCACCACTGCACTACAACAGTGACCACCACCACCACTGCAATAAAGTCTGTGGTCATTATTATTATTATTATCGCTCAGTATCAAGAAATTATGAATCTCCTTTTTAAGGACAGCCTCAGTAGTGATGTTGATGGTGGTGGTGGTGGTGGTGGTGGTGGTGAGGTACATTATGACTTTTGGCTGGCATCGGCTGTATTTGATCCCGTTCCCCTGTTGGTCAGAGAGTTTATCCTGGGCCAGATGTTCACCAGACTCTCATTAAGTTGTATCAACAGAGTGGGATGGGTGGGGGAGACGGAGAGAGGGAGGTTAATGGGAGAGAGGCAGAGAGATGGATAGAGACAGAGAAACAATGAGTGATAGACAGAGAAATAAGGGTGATGAGAGGGAGTTGGAGAGATGTGGTCACATGACCTGACTGAGTGAGAAGTACTGAAAGAAGGAAAGAGTGAGAGAGGCAGGAAAACACAGGCAGACAGACCAATAGGCATAATGACCAAGATAGACAGACACACAGACAGAGAATAGTGTGTGTGTGTGTGTGTGTGTGTGTGTGTGTGTGTACAAGTGTATGTGATTATGAAACATCCAGATGGCAAGATGGCTCTCAATGTTAATTATATCCACACATTAACCTTTCTATTTTGATTCCAGAATTCCACTCTGGTGCTACAATAGTCTTCCATTATCTGTGGGTTTCACAACTGTTTTATCCTTTGAAGGTAAACTGGTACAGTCATTAAGAGTGGTATTCCTTCTGGGGCTCTGCACTCTGAGTTCAAGTTACATCAAGAGCAACTACCCTTCATTCTTTTGAGGTCAAGAAATCCAAAATTGGATCGATTGTATTCTCTCTCTCTCTCTTTCTTTTCTATCTATCTTTTTACACATGTGTATCAATGTATCTCTCTATCTATCAATCTTTCCATCTATGTATTATCTATCTATCTATCAACCCTTCTATCTATGTTTATTGCTCAGTCTATCAATCTATTTATCTCTCTCTCATTCTATCTATATCTGACTTTCTATATAACATTCTACCTATATATCTATTTATCTTTCTAGCAATCTATATATATCTATTTATCTATCTATCTACCTGTCTATCCATCTATTTCTCTTTCTGCATTTAAATGTAATTTTTAAAAAATCCAGCTTTACCACACACTTTACCATTCTGATTCAGCTTGACAACTGCATTATGTGTACCCATAACAATAAGATATTCAGTCACTACTTATGTATTAATTTCACAAGTAAGAATCCACTTGTCTGGTCAATTAAAGTACCTGTCCCTAAATTTACACATAAATAAATGGTCAAGCAATGATGATGGTAGTTTCATTGTCCAAGAAAGACGGTTCTTGCAATTTCTTGCTGAAAAGCTTGCACAGATACTTTTGTGGTTATAAAGATGAAATGCTTCACGTTAGATCACCTGTCCCTCCTCCATCAAATCGATGTTCCCAATCATTTTAGGGTGAGCCATCTCATCTGACCAGATGAGGTGGCTCACCCTAAAGTGATTGGGAAAGGTAGATATCGATATTTCACTATTATTGGGACACTTGATGTTCTTTAACTGTTGGCTTTGTGTAGGGAGCTTTCCGAGACACTAAGCATATTGTGCAGCACACTAACAGTTCTGCCAGTCTATAATAAACACTTATAATGTTAAGAAGACGTGAGATGACCCTCAATACTGTCAACACCACCACTGGCATTATCAACAGGACCACTACCACCACCACCACCCACACCGTTATAAGCACCAACACAACTACCAAGAATGGGTAAGACCTCACCAACACCTCCGAAACACATATAAAGGCAATCACCACCACCACCACCATCAACAGCTCAACCAAAAACACCACCATCATCTTCAATACTACCACCACCACCACCACCACCACCACCACCACCTTCAACATCAACAATAACGAAAACAAGAAGACCATCATCAATTCCTCTGCCACCACCGCCACCACCACCACCATCATTGCACCGAAAACATTCCCAATGAACACTCCTACTCCTACTCCCACCACCACAAACAGTGAGACCCTCAGCAGCACCACTATCAACAACACCGCTGCACCAACACCAACATCATCATCACCATCGTCACCATCACCATCACCATCGTCATCAATGCCAACAGCAAAGTCTGGATCTTTTCTGTAAAGACATGCAATGGTCCATTCCAGCTGCTATTTTACTGAATGTCAGAAGATTTGAGAATCGGAGAGGGGCGTCGGTGGAATTGGTGGTGATCGTGGCATGAGTGGTGCTTGCAGGGGTAATGCAAGCGTGTGAGGGGGTTGAGGGTAACGCTGGTGGTGGTGGTGGAGGCAGAAGGGAAGAAGACAAAGCACAATTCCCATGAATAATCCGTTTGTCTCTTTCTGTTTATGTGAGCAGGCGTGTTAGTGGGGGGGGGGGGGGGGGGGAGAAAGCTAAGCCTTTTGCAGTAAAGAACTCACACCAATCATCCTACCCCCCAACCCCAGAATTAAAAGACGAAATATGCTGGACTGAGCATCTGTATACATACACACACATATACATCACATATATACATACATGTGTGTGTGTATATGTATATATCATATATATATACACACACACATACATATATATACGTTTGTGTACAAGTATGTATGTACATGCAAGCATGTATTTGTATGTGGATAAATATACACTTGCATTAAATACCCATATATACACATACACACACACACGTGGGTTTATATATGTATATCTCTTTATATATAAATGTATATATACGCGCGCACACAGACTCGTTCATATGTGCGTAAGCAAAAACAAAGGGATATTTTTTAAAGATGCAATAATTAGAAAAAAATATATAAAATAGTTGTAGCGAGGAAAATAACAGTTTAGCAACATGGAAATAACAACAACAACAACAAAAACATAAGGACAACAATGACAAAAGAATAAGAAAAACAAGGATCGCTGGGAGAGAAACAACAATAAAACAAAAGCAAAAATGACAAGAACAACAGAAAGAAAAAAGAAAAAAATTATAAAAACTAAAAAAAAATTCTCAAGTACAGTGAAACAACAAACAACAACAATAAAAAACCCCAGCTATAACAACAACAACAACAAAGATGACAACAATGCCAACAACAATAACAGCCAAGAAGGAATGCTTCAAAATAAACCAAAAACAACATGCGTGTATATATGTGTGTGTGTGTGTGTGCATATATATATATATACGTATATATATATGCATGTGTTTATGTATATATGTGTGTGTGTATATATATATGTTCCTCTGCATATACATAAGCAATATAAATAGGTATAATAAATATTTGGCAATAACGATGAAATAAGATGGACACTGTCGGAAATATTGATAAATTATGGATGTCAGAAGAGGATGATGAGGGAGGCGGTAGTGGTGCGGAAGGTGAGGATGGGGGGGGGATTGTTAGGTGGTGAGCAGAGACGCAGTGCATTATGATGTTAGTTGTTAAATATGTGTTTGTGTATTCATGTTGGCATATATATATATATATATATATATATATATATACATACACACACACATATACATAAATATACGCATATACATATATATATATATGCCTGCATACATATATGAATATTTATATATGTATATATTCTATAATATATGCATGCACATGCATATAGATATATATATATATATATATATATATATATATATATATATATATATATATATATATATATATATATATATATATATATATATATGTATGCATAGCTTTAACAGAATAACAGATAAATGAAGGTGTGTATGTGTGTCTATATCTATATATCCGTCCATAAACATGGATCCATCACTCTGACACAAATGTGTATGTAAACGTAAATATACACACCGTACCTTCATCAGCAGCCGACAGAGTGCCCAGTCTAAGTGTGTGACTGGTTTTAATGTTCGTAACAGTCAGGAAGAAAGAAGCATAGATACCATTTCTTAACCATCTTACTCTTGAGTAACAACTGAAATATACATCATGATCCCCCACATCATCATCATTGCCTTCATCATCATCGTCCTCATTGCTTAATGTCAGTCTTACATGTTGGCATAAGTTGAATGGTTTGACAAGATGCAATGGCCTAGAGGGTTGTGCTGTGTCCCCGTGTCATCCTTTCGAGGTCGATAAATTAAGTACCAGTTACACACTGGGATCGATATAATCGACTTAATCTCTTTGTCTGTCCTTGTTTGTCCCCTCTATGTTTAGTCCCTTGTGGGCAATAAAGAAATAAGAAACTCTGCCAAATCAGATTGGAGCCTGGTGTAGCCATCTGGTTTCACCAGTCCTCAGTCAAATCGTCCAACCCATATATAT
>NC_069001.1:109217-112148 GCF_001194135.2 Octopus bimaculoides
TCCCACCCCCAAAAAGGAACACTTTAATTTCACTTTGTCCTCATATCACTGTGGGAAACATTTCTTTCCTTATGTTATAGCAGTTTTGTTAGGTTTGGCTGTTATTTCTAGCATGTGAACAGCCTGCTTGAGGAGTAATTTATTATTTTTCTTAAATTGAAATTTTACAAACAATTTGTTTTTTCGGAATCCTAATCTCCTTATTTTTGTACGTGTTTCGTCAAAAAACAAATTTCCGGAAAAAGTGAAAAACGAAGAACCGGGAGGAAGGAATTGAAATTTCGAAGTTGCGATTTTTGGAAATTTCTTTTATCGGAATCGGAATCTCTCCATCGTTTAATTCGTGCGATTCCGAAAAAAGAGAAATATCATCAGGGAAGGAGGTATAAAGACGTTTATCCTATTTAAAACACAATAAAATCATGAAAAAGGAAGAATGCAGTGTAGTATTGAAGTTTAAAATATATTATACAGTTATAAATTAAAAAAAGAAGTAGCTTTCGTCATAAATTAATGATAATGCAGACATCGTAATGCCAAAACTATGAATAATGGCGAGCAAAATGGAGAGCATCGAGCTAACTCCATCCACCAAAGTATGAAGGGAAGTATAGATGACCCCGACTCGGCACCCGAGCAATAAACTCCCTTGTCTTTGATACTAAAATTTGATTAGAGACCGTGAACAACAGGGTTGCAGCCATAAGCTTCGAAATATGTTGTTCACAAGATCTCGGCTTCGTCACACAACATGGAAAATCAACATTTACTGATAGCAGACTTAGTTAGGACAATGAACAACATGTCTCCCCCAATGCAAACCCTATGAAATAACGAAACACGTACAGGAACTTCATGCAATTCTCTCGATATGACCAGAAGAACGATAAGGTTCGGGGTATAACAGGGGGGGGAGCGAGAAAGAAGTTGGGTTTCGGGTTGGATATGGAAGCAAGAGAGAAACTGAAAGGAAAGTGATTGGGGATTGGAATAAAAAAGACTTAATATGTCAGACTTTACAAAATTTTCAAAAGATACTGACTTAGAATGTGTGAATGTTAAAATAAATTCGTCTTACCTTAATATTCTTGTCAGAGAAAACGAAAACAAACTTAAAGCTCGCTTAACGGAAGACAATTATTTTAGTTCAAGTCTACGAACACGTACAAAGTTATTTAAAGAATATCTTCATATCCTGAACACCTTTCGTTATATATTTTAGGCAGACGGATCAATTTTTGTTTCAACACGGCTTTCCGGCATGTTGTACAGACGATAGCACGAGAGTCAAAAACCGACGAAGTCTACTGATGCCGCCATTTTGTATATATATATATATATATATATATGTATAGCAAGAAGAAAATGGAGGCAAATATGAGGCAGTCATCGACTTGCAGACACTGTATTCGGTTGATTAATCTGTTTATTTTATAACCAAAATGACAATAAAGACAATATACAAACACTTATGACATACTATGTCATGTCAACAATTAAGATTTCAAATTTAAAGGACATCTAGCAATTGGTAAGGGTACCCTCCCAGCAGTATATTGGATATATATATATTAACCTTAGTGGGTTGGATCATCAACCCCTAACTCTCTTGGAGGATATCATCATCATCATCGTTTAACGTCCGCTTTCCGTGCTAGCATGGGTTGGACGATTTGACTGAGGACTGGCAAGCCAGAAGGCTGCACCAGGCTCCAATCTGATCTGGCAAAGTTTCTACAGCTGGATGCCCTTCCTAACGCCAACCACTTCGAGAGTGTAGGGGGTGCATTTAAGTGCCACCAATGAAATAAGTAAGAGTCCAGCATGGACTAGACCCCTCCCTCAAAATTTCAGCTTTTGTACTTAAAGGAGTAAGGATATGTGTACACACCCACATATATATCTATGTATGCATGTGTGTATGTGGGTATATATGTAACAAAAGAGATAGAGAGAAACAGACTGAGACATATACAATTGCTGACACACCCACACACACACACATCATATGCATGTATTCATTTCCCACCCACACAAAGAAAAGAAATATACAGACAAAAAGACATGAAGAAAATACACAAAACAAACCATCCCAACACCAGTGCCCTCTTACCATCCCCAGTACCACCCCCTACTGCTCCCTTCTCAAAAAAGGAATCTGACAGCCAATCCACTCCAATCCAACCACAATATGAAGGATTATGATTCTTGTGAAATGTCTCTTGTTAATGCCAAGAGATTTTTTTAGTGCGATTAACTTAGATAATACCTATTTGTGGTTTTATTTATCTTCAAGTGACATCAACCGTAAACGTGAGAGATGCGGGTATTGAATAATGAAAGGAGATAAGAACCACAACATCTATCTCTAAACACACAACACGCATACATACATGCGTGTGCGTATACATGAATATATACGTATAGATATATATACACATGTGTATGTATGTAATGATATATGTTTATAGGTCTGGTGAAAGAAACAAGGAAATAAAATATGAGTACATATTATTTTCATAAATTTGTAGAATTTAGAAAGTAACTCGAGCGTAGAGATTTTCTTCCTCTTATGATATTTATTGTACCAATGGACTAAAGTCTTAGCCCTTGATTCATTCTGTAATGTCTGTTGGTCTGGTGGACTTATCCTACATACCGATGAAACTTCAAGTCAAATGGAACTGAGTCAAACTTATTAAATAATAAATATAACTTCCACCAAATGTGTCGAGTGCCACCTTCTTCCATTTGTTAATTCACTCATATATTTACATGCATATCTATTATAATAAATGGCAAGTTTGTGAGTTTGTGAATTTGTTACTTTAACTTCTCTGAGATTATCCAACAGACCTTCATAAAACTTGACACGTGTGTTGGGCTTATGCCCATGCGGTCACTTATGCACTTGGAATTTTTTAAAAATCG
>NC_069001.1:112628-114030 GCF_001194135.2 Octopus bimaculoides
ACACACACACACACACACACACACAGGCACATGGAAAGGATTAATAAGAATTAATGTCTGGATTGTCAATGTTCCTTATATTTGTATTTTTTTATATTTCCTCACAAAATGACTTTACAAAGGCTTTAGAATTGTAATTCCCTGTGGACCAGTGGACCCTATAAATTTCATGTTCAGTTTTGGATGCTGGTAGCACAGGGCTTAGAATATTTGAGCATTAAACTGCATATTATTATCCTCAGCCCATCTGTAAATTGAGTCCAACTCCTGCTGCAGATGTGCAACATCACTGGGGTTCTATATTTTCTGTGAGACTTTTGTGTATAATGGAAAAATTATACAAAATGTATAAATAAATGATGAGTAAAGCACCAGCATATATGATGGACATATAGCAGTATGTAAGCTGACCCCAAAAATATCTCTAGAGAGGCTTTTTTATTGATGTACCCAAAGAGACCCAGAGCAATGGGTCAAAACATGTGCTCAATAAAATCTATTAGCCATTCCATCTCCTGCCTTATTAATACTATTATAGTAATGCTTCGGTATCTGAGTTAATTTGTTTCTGGAGACCACTTGTAAAGCAGAGCAGTAATTTCCCATAGTAGCAACATTATAAATTGTAATTTGTTCTCCCAAAAATATTTTACCTATAAAATTTATGATAACGTATATAAATGGCAATAGAACAACAGTAGAATGTAAAGAATATTTTATGGAAAGTAAAAAGAATGTCACGGTCATTTATAATAAAAAAAAAATATTATTATAATCGCTTTCTGAGTCACTTTCACTAGCACTAAACTCGCACACACCATCACTTGTAGACGCGATCGCCGATTCACAAGCATTCATAGATGGACTTGTAAATTTGTTTTTAAAAAAAACAAGTCTACAGGAGTTTACCCAGAAGAAGCTTTTTTGCCGCTCTCTCTCTAAATTTCTCAGTAACACACAGAAGCCTTTGTTATGGTGGTAGAAACTTTTGCACTTCTTTCAAAATTTGGATATTGTGCTTGAAAAATAAAACTCATAAACCCCAGGGTCTCATAAAGTGAGTCCTCATATTTATATTTGTATACATGTATATATGTATATACATGTGTATGCTTAATGTATGGATGTATGTATTATGAGTGTGTTTGTGTGTATACGCACACACAAACACACACAAATAAAACAATAACATGCAAAGATATTAACAAGATTATCTGGAGATAATCATGTTAATGCTGCAATGTAGATATGACAAAATATAAAAGATGATATCATTTGAAAGAAACATTAACGGAATAAAGTAAATGCTTCTGTAGGTTTATTGTAGATCATTCGATTAACTGGGAATTAAAGGATGCATGTATGTATATGTGTGTGTGTATATATATATATATATATATAT
>NC_069001.1:114438-117088 GCF_001194135.2 Octopus bimaculoides
TATATATATATATATATATATATATATATATATATATATATATATATATATGTATGTATATGAATTGTATATATGTGTGTGTGCATGTATTTTGGTGGTGGTTGTGGGGTTCATGAGAAACTGATTCCAGGCTTATTATTGTATTAACTAGAGATTACACTTATATATCTGAGCTAAGAGATATTGTATACATCAACCAATGAGCAAGAACAGGTATGTATATATGTGTGTGTATATATATATATCTATATATATATATATATATATATATAACAATGCTATTATCAATAGATTATTGGTTTAAGTATGGATTAGTGGATATAGTGTAAGGTGCTGATGTATTGTATGTCAATGATTGAGGTATTTAGTAGTGATATCAATTGTAGGATATCATTTATAGGGTTTGAAGTTCATGTAGGCATGATTGTGGAGGGGGGAGAGAAAGAGAGGGGGAATAAAACTGTCAGAGTAGTGCATAATCCAGAAGTCCTAAAAAAGGGGTATAATGTTAAATAAATCTACTTTGCTTATTTATTTGAAAGCCTTTTGCTGTAGAGGTTTCAAAAGATTTGAAAACTATCCCATTGCTCCCACAAATATTCATTTAAATAACTAGAATGTTACTTTTCATACAACATGTAGCACATTCAGGCATAACTATAGGAACAGGTGAAGTTAAGAAGGATTCTTCTCAACCATTTGTCTTGGATTCTTGAAGAATTTTAGATGAATGAATTGATCCTAGTACTTATTATATTTTAAGCTTGGCACTCATTCTATCAGACCCTTTTGGTGAACAACTAAGTCACAGGGACATAAACACACACCAAAACTGTTGGAGACAAAGACACAATACAATGGGCTTCATTCAGTTTCCATTTACCAACTCTACTGACAACTGTAGAAGAAAACACTTGCCCAAGGTGCCATGCAGTAGGACTGAACCCAGAACCATGTAGTTCTTACCACACAGCCATGCCTGTGCCTATTTAAACAATATCTGAGTATCTAGATATCAAAATATATAAAGTATAATAAATTGATAATAAATATATAAAACATATATTAAATTCATTGATTTTTCTAACTTTAAAAAAAAAAGTTTCTAACTTTTCTGTAAGACATAAAATAAAAATACAAATCAATCAAAATAAGAAGAAAATTAATGAAATGAATTTAGTTCCATATTTTATGACTTTACCGTTCTGCAACAGAATATTCCCAAAAATAAAGGGTTTTTTTTGTTCTTTATATTGTTAAACGAAATTCAGATTTCTCTTCTGTTGCTGATAATATTTTCATCTTCTGGCTGGCATCACACTCTCTACACCATCATCATCATCATCTTCCTCATTTACTGTTCGTTTTTTTTCCATGCTGGCTGATGGTTTGACAGGATCTGATGAGTCCCAGGACTGAGGGAAGCTCCATTATCAATTTTGGAATGGTTTCTACAGTTGGATGTCCTTCCTAATTCTGATGGCATTAAAATAGGTACAGAGTACATTTTTGCTGACCCTAGTACAAGTGAGGTTGCCAGCTATCTTGCAGGAACAAATCCCCTTCAACTAAGTGGGTGTGGGTGTGGGGGTATTTGAGAAAGGGAAGCAGCAAACACCCCACCAACACACACTTTATTGAGGGTTTTTTTTCTTTTTCTTGAAAAAGTAGCAGTGGAAATAGTAGGGGTCAAGAGAAAAGAAGTGACAACGTAGATAGTTAGAGGACATTATTATGTAGCATGTAGTCCTCAACCATTTAGAATTAAATCCCTAGGGAGTTGTCAACTGTATTCTAGTTAATGGCAATAAATCTGATCTAGGTAGAATAATAACAGTTCCTGAAGGGTCTTCCCTTATATTTAGTGGAGGTGTAAGATTGAGTAACCCATTGGAAATTTATATCTTATACTAAATATAAGGGAAGACCCCTCAGGAACTGTTATTATTCTACCTAGATCAGATTTATCCCCATCAACTAGAATACAGTTGACAACTCCCTAGGGATTTAATTCTAAATGGTTGAGGACTACATGCTACATAATAACGTCTTCTAAGTATAAGTATCTACATCATCATTTCTTTTATCTTGACCCCTACTATTTCCACTGCTACTCTCTAAATTATTGTAGGCCTAACAAGGTAGGCATTATTTTCTAAACTCATTTTGCCACAGATATAACAAAAAAATGGTTTATCCTTTCTGTTTGATGCCCATGAGGCCATCTGAAGAAGAGAGCAGTTTCTTTCAAATTGATGTAATGTTCTCATTAATTGCAATTGTAGAATTAAAACCTACTGTCCGGTATCTGGCCATTGTTTAACTCGTAATGTAGTCTATAAATGTACAGTAACTACTCCAACTAATAATTACATTTATGTTGGTTGCACAATCAACCTTAAACAACGATTATATAACCATTTTTTAAAATTTAGACTTAAACATAAAGCCAATAGCACATCATTATCTAATAAAATTTGGGAATTGAAGGAAAATAGTATTGATTTTAATCTTAAATGGGAAATCATCAGGAGAGCACAACCTTATAGAAATAGTAGATATGGCTGTGGACTGTGCTCTATGGAAATTTACGAAATTTTTAAACTTAAGGATAACCCTAATCTAATTAACAATAGACCTGACCTTAGGG
>NC_069001.1:117369-118657 GCF_001194135.2 Octopus bimaculoides
TTTTTTTTCCTCTTCCCTCTTCCCCCCTTTCTTTCTGTTTGGATTTTGGCCATTAATATTATAGTTCTACTCATAAATAATACCACCCCACATTAATTTATATCTTATTTTAACTGGATATGTTTATCTTGTTCTAATTATTATTGTTCCCTATAGTTTTGAAATTAGTGATTCAGTGCTTCATTGTATTATTCTATTTATACTGTAGAATAGATATATTTCTTTAATACCTTGACCTTAATTCTCTTACCTTAAATTTTTTCCAAATTCTTACCACTCCTTATGGTATTGTCCTTCCATATGAATGTGGGGGAGGGGGTATTCATAAAGTTTCAAATATTTCAAGAAGAAATGTGTTTGGGGAAACAAAATTTATTATACTTATTAACAAAAAATGAGAAGAAAATAAACAAAAATAAAACAAAACAAAAAACTTCCCTTCTCAGTGTTTTACTGCCCCGCCCACCCCTTTCGTACTTCATTGATTCTCAAAGAAAAGTAAATGAATTTTCTTACTTTTCTGCTTACATTACATTAAATTACATTTCTTTCTATGGGTACATACATATATAAACATACATACATACATAAATATGCATACATATATATATATATATATGCATATTTACACAGACACCCACACACACACATATATATATATATATACACACACACACATATATGTTTGTATGCATGTAAGTATGTAATTATGTATATTCATACAAGTACATATATATATATGTGTGCATACATACATATATATATATATGTGCATATGCATACATACTTATAACATATATATGCGTATACACATAAATATTTATACACTACCATATGTGTGTGTATGTATATATATCTATGTATATGTAGATATATACACATACATATATACACACACACACACACATATATATATATAAATATTTATATGTAGTTATTTATAAACACACACACTCACATACATTTGTACATATGTATATAATATGTATATATATGTATATATATATATATTTATACATCATATAATACACATACATCTTGTACAACTTTTATAACGTTATAAATTTTTGGTTGAAATACTGCCTAAACACATGTCCAGAGAAGAATATAAAAAAAAAGAAACAAACGTGTGCAGCCAGTTAACTATTTCAAACCGACACAGAAAATATGACAGAACGATCAGACTTGTTAGAATAATGTTCCTTCAGCCAGTTCATTGTAACATATGTATGTATATAGTATATACATGCATATATATGTGTGTGTGTGTGTATATACATACATATAT
>NC_069001.1:119525-123397 GCF_001194135.2 Octopus bimaculoides
AAGTTTGATTTCCTTCTGTATTAGTTTGTTGTTTTTTTTGTTGGTTCTTTATGAATTGCGTCAACATTGAGGAAACTGTTTAAGTCTGGGATGATTGTAGAAGGAGGAGAAGGAGGAGGAGAAAGAAGTGAAGGAAGAAAGAAAGGAAGTAAATGAAGGAAGAAGAAGAAGAAGAAGATTGAGGATTGGGTGGAGGACAAGAAGAAGGAGTAAGTGGAGGAGGAGGAAGAGGAGGATGGATAGATGCAGAAGAAGAAGAAGAAGAAGAAGAAGAAGAAGAAGAAGAAGAAGAAGAAGAATCAAGAAATTAAATAGAAACAAGTTTGTAAAAGCAAATTCAAGAAGGAATTGTTATTGTGTAACACACACAGACACACAAACTCCTGCATAGACCAACTGGTGGTCCTCTAAGATTTGTGTTATTTCATAAACCTGCAACTTTGTGTATCTTTATAACCTAATAATATACATGATGATGGCATCAGTCACTGTTCATCCGAAACAGATGTAAAGTAAGACTTTTACCTCCATTTTTTAAAATTTATTTGTATTCACAACTTCCCATGTAAAGACACACCTTATTTTTCACCTGTTTATCTGGTTCGTCTACTTTGTAAGTGCTTACCATACATCATACTTATGGTCGACTTCCTATACTGATGCTACCTGTCCTGGATAGAAGAGTTGGAAGCTAAAGATCAAGCTTTTCTGGGCACTACTTACTGACTAGACTATGCTTGCTTTACTATTCTCCTTCTGTCTGTATATATATATATGTGTGTGTATATATGTATATATATAAAAACACACATGGTGGTTGTGTCTACTTTTTATGCCCTGAGTTGGATCTATAGTTTAAAGTAGATTGCATTTCTATAGTTTTCTACCAACAAACCAACACTTGATGTTTTCAGTGTTGTTTATTTCAATGGGAGCTCTGTGTTAGAATTCTTAGCCATTTCTGGCATCCTACAGGTCAATATGCCTTGATTCTTTTGAATCCATTTAACAAAATGGCCAGGTAGTGTTATCCTATTGATCTCTTATGCCAAAAGCAAAGTTACAGGGATGCAAACAAACCAAGACCAGTTGTCAAGTGGTGGTGGAGAATAACGGCACACAAACAACCTCACCCCTATACATATATACATGATGAGCTTCTTTCAGTTTTTAAATCCTCTCACCAGGCTTTGATTGGTCCAAGGCTATAGCAAAAGACATTTGCCCAAAATGCCATCTAGTGGGACTGAACCCAGAAGCATAGCGATGGGAAATAAACTTCTTACCCCACAGCCATTCCTGCACTCCTGTATACATGTGGGAATGTGTGTGTGTGTGTGTGTGTATTTACATGCACACAAACGTAAGGGAGAATTGCCTGACAGAAAGAGAGAGACAAGGTGTGAGAGAGAGAGAGAGAAGGTGAGACAGAGAGACAAGGTGAGACACAGAGAGAGAGAGACAAGGTGAGAAAGAGACAAGGTGAGAGAGAGACAAGGTGAGAGAGAGAGAGAGAGAAGGGGGTGACTGTGAACTCACCTGAACATTCACCTTTCTGATCCAGTTGAATTTGATGATATTGGGGGAGGGGGAGGTAGATAAGGGACAATGATGGGGGAAAGGGGGGAGAAGGGGGAATTGCAGAAGAAATAGAAAGTCGGAAGTATATTTTACAAGGACATCCTCTCTCTTTCTCTCTCTCCTCTCTATATATTCATCAGACTTTTTCTTTCTGGTATATGTTACATATACACATATTTATTAATATATGTATGTATATACACATACCTCCCAGCTCCTAACATGCACACACACACACACACACACACACACACACACACACACATACATATTCATGCTATCTATCAATATATATATGTGTGTGTGTGTGTGTGTATGTATACATATATAGAATTTCGTGCGCACACACACACACACACACGACCTGAGTATATAAAAATGTGAGTGTGTGCACAAACTTATATACTGCTATACTGCATACATGAACATATACATATGTATATACCAATTTATACTTACACATGCATACATGTGTGTGTGTGTGTGTATTTATGTTTGTATGTCCGTATGCATATACATACCAACATACTGATATACATAAACGTGTGTGAGAGCAGAAACACACGCATACCGCTTGCACGTAGATCTGCGCAAAGAGCCGACAGAACGGATATCTCTGGTGTCAAAAGCAAAGTGTTATCAACGAGAATCCTTTGGACAAATATTATTCTTGAGTTAATCAATTTGGTCATTTTTGTCAGAAGGATGACTACAATGTTAGTCTGGCCAATTGATGTGGAGTAGAGCTTGTCCCAGGGGACTGGTCAATTTATGAGTTGCTGAGCCTACTGCTTATAACAGCAGGTTAGGGATTGTGCTGAGAATGGAGGAAGGAGAAGGAGGCTGGGATGAAAAAGATGGATGGAGTGTAAGGTAGAGGGGAGGGAGGGAAATATTTAAACAATCAGAGAAGGATAAACAGTGATCATGGGAAAGGTAAATGGACAGACAGACAGACAGGCAGAGAGACAAATAGATAAATGGACAGACAGGTAGATAGACAGATAGATAGATAGATAGATAGATAGATAGATAGATAGATAGACAGAGACATACAGATAGATAGATAAATAGATAGATAGATAGAGGGTGAAAGAGAGAGAGAAGTGAATAGATAAGTGTAGTTAGAGAGGCAGAGAGATAGAGAGAGAAGTGATAGATGTTAGTTAGATAGATGGATAGACAGTAGGCAAGATAAAAAAGAAGTTAATTTTTAAAAATCTATTTCATTCAGTCTTCTCTGTCATCTGGTGTCTGATTCATTGGAATTTTCTGGAAAAAAAAATTGGAAAAAAAAGCAATTAATAAACTGACAATAATGGAAAGCAATCAGGTGACATACAGACAGACAAACAATCAGCCAATATAATAGGCAGTTAAGTCTACCAAGATTAAATTCTTTAATTCTGTGTTTTATTTTTTCTGATCAGTTTTTGTCATTGGATTGTGGCCATACTGGGGTATTGTGTTGATGACTGATACAAATTATTATTGTACATTGATGACCTCATCTCCCTTATTTGTTTGATGGTAAGAAAAGGGGAAGAAAGAAAGAAGATGAAGACATAAGTTTTGAATTCATTCTGTGCTCATGGTTTTGGCCAGTCACATCACCCCCCCCCTACTACTTATTTTTATCTCTGGCACTTAGGTTAATGATCATTATTTGCTTAATAGCTAAACTGTATTTTTTTAGGTATAACAATGTTTGATTGTTAAACAACATCAGTTTTTACTCACACACACACACAATGCATACACGTTTATCTAATTCTCTTTTGAAATGGTGAAACTCAAAGCAGATATTGCTATAAATAATATGTAACTATTGGCGGGGGAAAACTCCTTTGCACAGAAAATGTTGTGCACAAAATGTGTGTGTGCGCGTGTGTTTATATATATATAAATATATATATATATATATATATATATATATATATATATATATATATATATGATAGTCTTTCAGTTTCTCTCTACCAAATTCTCTCATGAGACTTGATCAACCCAGGGCAGTAGCAGAAGACACTTGTCCAAGGTACTGCACAGTGTAACCGTAGAGCCTACGGTCGGGAAGCCTTAATAACACAGCCACAGTGGTTAACAAAAGAATGGAAAGATTCTTTTCCTGGCTGTTGAAGGATGAATATACAATGACATAATACAAGATACTCAAATCAACATAATATCTATTGTCATTAACTTTCACTCAATCAGAAAGCTACAGCCTCAGAAAGGTTCAGTCTGGATGGTTTAACAAACACAAACAGATTATGTATATATATATATAT
>NC_069001.1:123414-125079 GCF_001194135.2 Octopus bimaculoides
GAGAGAGAGAGAAACTGTTATGTCAGCTCTCTGCATATGTCTATATTTTAGTTGCTGTCTATAGTTTAGTAAGAAAGTGAAATAGAATGCTAGTCGGTTTGAATGTGTGTTTGTGTGTTTGAGAGAGAGAGAGAGAAAATTGTCTTTCCAAAGCATTGAAGGCAGGTTTAATGCCCAAGCTACATCTCTAACAATCTCCAATGAGACGTTCAAATTGAGATGTTTTGCAATGAAACAACACAAATTTCTGGTATGTTGCATATGTCCTTTGGTGTTTAAATACAAAAGACATGACTAAGTGTTTAATATTTTCTAACAACTTATCACCAGCAACACAAGATGCGATTGGCTGGAATACATGTTGAAAAGTGTGTCTAGCTGCCTGTATAGCTAGATTGTGCTGGTAGTTATTTTATTACCAAATATGGATATTGTTGCCAAAATGGTCAGTTGAAGTAAATATTTAAAAATGACAAAAGCAAAGTCCCATGGCAAGCACCTTTTCTCTGTCCAAAAGCATTACCTTCAGATCGTCTCTACTTATTTTCTGACTTTTCGTTCACCCTTGGTTCATATCCTCACTCAGTGCACTCGGCTGGCAAATATCATTTGTACCTGTGATACAACGGCGGGGCCAGCCTCGTCACATCCTGTGCCATGCTGAGTCTCCCTCAGAACTACGTTAAGGGTACGTGTGTTTGTGGAATACTCAGCCACTTCCATGTTAATTTCTCGCGAGCAGGCTGTTCAATTGATTGAATCAACTGCAACACTTGTCATCACAATCGATGGAGAGTCAGGCCATTGTTCCATACATTATGAGTCATATAAAACTTTTGTTTCATGAGTCCAAAGTTACTCTAATGGTTGAAACAAATGGGAATGTGTGTTGTACATGATGCATGGACATCAGGGAAATGTCTGGTGTGCCACATGTGATACAAAGGATAGACAAAGTGCTAATGAAAGAGAGAGAGAGTGAGAGAAAGAGAGAACAGTTTCTAACATAATATTCTAGTAATTTGGAAGATTAGAAATGAAGTTCTAGAATAATATTTTGCTGTCTCTAGATTTAACCTTTGTGTTTAAATTCTGGATACCTTTGCTGTTTCAAACCATTTTAGTCACTTCTTACGATATTCAGGGATTTGGTGCACCAATTCTAAAACTTGAATAAACACAGAAAATAATCATAACAACAACAGTAACAACATCAATTAACACTCACCTTTTAATACCCTACTTTTGCTGCTTGAGAATATGTGTCCCCTGGAATTAAACCCTGTTGTATTTTCTGGTGGCAGGGGTAACTATCACTAACACTAGCAACCGACGAGGCCCAGTCTTTGAGACAGCCGTAACCCACCGTGCTGTGCCGGCCGACATACTGCTGTATCCATGGCGACGTCGAAGCAGACGATTTCACAACAGGAACCGGGATGCTGCTCATGATTGCCTGCTTCTCACAGAGTCTTCACATTTGTTGGTAAAGAATGATGATAATTGGTGGAGAGAAAGAAGACGACGAATGGAAGAAGACGGGTTTCATAGTTGGTTTTTGTAAAAGAAGAAAAAGAAAAGAAAATGAGAGATAAATAAAAGATATATCTTGTGGCTTAAAAAAATTCTAACTATAAATTACAGCATACATACATATCATATATG
>NC_069001.1:125340-130973 GCF_001194135.2 Octopus bimaculoides
ATATATATATATATATATATATATATATACACATACAATGCAACATGAGATGAAGTGTTTTGCTCAAGAACACAATGCACCAGCCAACCTAGGAAGTGAAACCATGATCTCTTGATTGCGAGTGCCGTACTCTAACCACCGGGCCATGCACCCTCACACACACACACGTCATAATCATCAGCACCGTTTACCTTACTAGTTATACGCTAGCATAGGTTGGACAATCTGATGGGCTCAGAGGGTTGCTTCCTGCTCTTCTGCCTACTGTGGCATGGTTTCCATGGCTGGATGGCCCTTTCTTTCTTCATGCCACCAGCACTAGTGAGGTCACCATGCAGCTTGCAAGGTTACATGTCCTGAGAGAGGCAGCTTTTGTGTGAACAGACAGACTGTTAAAGCATGTGAGAAAGAGTCAGAAAGAATATGTCAATGTTTATGTCTATATGTGTGTGTGTGTGTGTATGTACACACACACACACACATATATCTTGATATGTATGTATGTGTGTGTGGAGAGTAGACATCGCCCAGACATACCATAATCTCTTTAGCCAGCTACTTTGTGCCTCAGACCAGACTGGTGCCACACACTATTTTACTTGGATATGGCCATTAGATTTTATGATACTACAAGATTGTAGTCAGCAAGTATCATCATCATCATCATCATCGTTAATATCATATACCTTACACCATCTTCCCTGAAATTATGAGTTTTCATTGTCTACATCACTTATGTTTATCTTTGTTGTAAACAACATTATTGCAAATCCTATCAAAACCACCATCATTAATACCATTATTAGCATCAACAGAAACCATCTCCACCCTCACCACTTTGGCTACCTTCTTTTCATTCAACATCTCTACCATTCATGGATCCACTTATAAAACCAAACAGAAAACAGTACAACACCCAATGGTTTTTCAAACCATTTTTTTTCCTTTCTCTTTTTGCACACTCAAAATTATTGAACCATGGAACCAACTACCCACATCTAGACACAGTATTCTTTGAAAATCCCATGTTTCTTGAAATTCAACAGCCTTATATTCCAGGCTTCACATATCAATGAACCCTTTTCTTTCTTTTTTATAGCTTTTTTTTACTGCTTACTTTTAGCTTTCATTGCTGTCTTTCTTTACTTGACTTATTGCTGCTTTCTGTCCCCTTTTTTTTTACCCTTTCTTGCAAGCAATAAGCTCTTGATTGGCCTTGTTCGTAAAGTACATTATTCTGAAACATAATACTAATTTCAAAGTACAAGGCCACAGTTTGTGGATGAGGAATGGCCATTTAAACGAATTCCTGTATGAAATTGAAAAGATTAGAAACAGAATTCTGCCTTGGATCAAAAATCTAAACAAACATGAGTAACAAAACAACACAAGGTATTCTGTTGGTCCCACCATCAATTCAGTTAATCCGATGTCATATCAAAACAGAGCATATAAATAATAGTCATGAATATGAAGATAAATTGTGTGAAACAAACAAATATATCTGTATGTATGCATTAATCAAAGAATACGATATTCTAGATCTATCACAACTGATCATTACCAGTCAATTTTGCTTTGAGTATTAAAATCACAACACCAACTGTTAAAATAGATCAAGTGTCCCAGACCAGATGAGACAGCTCATTCCAAAGTGTTTGAGTATAGTAGATATCGATATTTAACCATCATTGTGGCTTACCAATCCCATGTACTCGGATCATCTTGAAACAAAGTCAATCCCTGATTATATGACTGATATGCAAATAGAGTGAAACTGTTTTGCTGATTGGCTGTGCCATAGCACACATGGGAAAGAGACAATTATTATGTTTGTCTATTTCTCTTTTGGAATGATGGGCCTCAGAGCAGATGCAGTGACCAAAAAATAGGCTGTAAATATATGATTAAAAACACCTTTTGGACACATTCACACACACACACAAGCATACATACATGCACACACATACACAAGTGCACATGGACACACACACATTCAGACACATGCATGCATGCACACTCATACACGCACATGCACACGCACATGCACACACACATGCACACACACATGCATATATGAATTAATTTTTATGTTGATTAGTAAAAACAGTTTAACATTAAAATGAACAGTTACTCAAAACTTCTTTGTGGAGTAAATAATATCTAGAATGCTTTTTTTGCAAGAAGAGGAATGGAAAGTGCATCGAAGGGTGGCAGGAGGCCGAGACTGAAAGCACTGTCACCTCTCTTTTTGCAAAACTTTAACATATATATATATATATATATATACACATACATACACGTGTGTGTATGTATATATATATATATTTATATATATATGTTTATGTGTGTGTGTGTGTGTGTGTGTGTGTGTATGTAGCCATTTGTTTTGTCATTTACCTGTTGTGATTGGCTTTCTCGGATAATTGAATGACTGAGGCAGGAGTCGAGCCTGTGATGGGACTCGATGTGGGTAGGCTAGCTAACATGACTCCGGGGGATAAAGTCACTTTTTCGTTTGAGTTTATGTCAGCTATAACAGTCTTATGTTGGTTCGTTGGGTCAGGTCGGTGCTCCAGCGGGGCAGTACTGACCATATTCTGTTTGAGGACATGAGCGGATTTCTCACACGATGTCCACGGCAGCACTGAGGAGTTACTTGTTATGACATTTGTCCTCTTGTACAGGTTTGTTGTATTGCTACTGTGTTGCTGTTGTTGTTGTTGTTGCTGTGTTTGTTGTGGCTGTGGTTGTTGTTGTTGTTGTTGTTGATGATGCTGGTGATGTTGTTGTTGATGGTGTGGTTGTTGTACTTGTTGTTGCTGCTGTTGATGGTGGTGGTTTTGTTGCTGTTGATGTTGTGTATGATGATGGTGCTGATGGTGCTGCTGTGATGATTGTTGTTGTTGTTGGTCAGAGCTGTCCGAATGTGTGTTACTGAGGTGAGTTGGGTGTCCAATGTTTTTGATGACCGTGTTATGCGGCAAAATGTTATGACTCTCTATTGTACTCGCAGAGTTTTTCGCTTTCGTTTCTATCAACGATGTCTTCGGTACTGAAGCTTGTTGCTGCTGCTGCTGCTGTTGCTGTTGTTGTTGTTGTTGTTGTTGTTGCTGTTGTTGTTGTTGCTGATGTTGATGCTGTTGTTGTTGTTGTTGCTGCTGCTGCTGTTGTTGTTGTTGTTGATGCTGTTGTTGCTGCTGGTGTTGCTGCTGCTGCTGGTGTTGTTGTTGCTGCTGTTGACTGCTTTCGTTGAGGGGCGTTTTATATATGGAAGCAGTCGGCAAGCAGGTGGGAGACGACACTGCTCCCCCTGCCGTGCAAGAGTCGGCACAACCAAGCAGAGGAGCATTGTTGAAAACAGCCGTCGAGCGGTACTCCATCGAGTCGAAATTACCATTGATTCGAGGTGGGATTCTTTCAGTAGAATATTCGTAACCATATTTACGATGATAGTCGTTATCAAAGCGGGAAAAATCTTCACCGAAATGGACCTTCTTGCTAAGGTCTATGCTATAGCTGTCGAAGCCATATTTGGGAATGTCGTAGCTATACTTCGTCTGAGCCACCAGGTCAGCATAGCTGTTACTGTGGTATGACAATGGATGCTGGTACTGTCTGTGATCGAAATAATAACCATTTGAGTAACAGTGTTTCTCAGCAAACGGATCTGTCGCTGAGTAGACGGAGCTTGTGAGGGGAGTGTAACCATGGGAACGGTAGATGTCAGAGTCCAAAGCAAAGTTGTTGCCCGGATACGAGTAAAAAAGGTCGGGCTTCAATTCGGCACCGTCACATGCGCCATAACCATTCAAGCTAGAGAATGATGCGTAGCCGTTGAGGGCGGGGAAAGCATCTCTGTATGTGGTGGCTTTCCTTTTGCGACTTGCCTGAAGATAGTCCCGTACTTGAGATTTCTGCTTCTTACTCTTACTTGATTTCGTTTTCGTAAGGAAATCGTCTTCGGGGAAACCAGGTCCTGAACAAATATCCAAGTCCAGCAGCGGATACGGCAACTTAAATTCGTTCCCACGTTTGCCGAATAAATCTTGCCCTTCATCATCTCTGGAAAATATGAAATAAAAAGTATAAAAATGCAATACAGGAATACATAAAAAATTAAAAAAATACAGAAACATTTTCAGTTGAATTAGAATTTTGTGAGTGAGTGGTAGTGGTAGTGGTGGTAGTTGTAGTAGTTGGAGGTTTCATGAAAACAGCACACAAGTACTTATATAGACACTTACACAGAATCAATGTAATATACATATGTATGAGAATTGATAGAATACCAATAGATAAGAATGGAGATGAGTACCAACTCTTCTATGTGACATGCTTGAACAATTGTGAAGATCTCCATACATGGAACCATTCGTTGCCGTGTTAATATCTAAATATATATATATATTCCCCTCACATACTTCTCGACTCTATCGTCATATATATATATATATATATATATATACACATAGACATACAAAGTCTGATCAATAATTATCTGAACTGTTACCATAGTAACAAAGCTAAAACATGCAGAGTGAAGCCACTTGGCACAGATTGACTTTGAACTCTGTTGTGCATGCACACTAAGTTCTAATGTTCTTGCTCACTTCTGTGCATGCACAGCAGCATCCAAGGGCAATCTGTGCCAAGTAGGTTTATTCTCCATGCTTTAGCTTTGTTACTATAGCAACAGTCCGGATACTTATTGATCAGCCTACGTATATATATATATATATATATATATATATATATATACACACACACACACATACAGATAAATGCTACATACATAGCAATGAAAGAGACAGCAGTGACTTACGTGAGTTGTCTATGTGTACAAATGACAAAATCAGGTTTGCTGTTCTTGTATACCACTTTACAGCTTGACTGAAGCCAAAGCCATCTCAAATCCTTCATGATCCAACGATAAGCTATCAATCCCGAGCTCCCAGTTTTAATCACTGAAAAAGGAGACAAAAAAAATCATATAAACCATACAGATACATAATAACCACACACACCTGTATATATAAACATACACATTTAATATATAGATGCATACACTCACACACATACATGCACACACATGTAAATGAGAATGATCGATTGATTTCAAATGTTTGTGTGTGTGTGTGTGTGTGTGTGTGTGTGTGTGTGTGTGTGCATATGTGTGCATGCCCATGTGCGTGTGTAGTTAATATTAAAGTGTTGGATATATATATGTATGTATATTTTATATATATATATAAATGTAACCACATGTGAATCGTTGACGATTTTCTTCCTCCAGGATCACACTATCGAATGTGTCCTTCCTTTTTCAAGATGGCAGAGTAATTTGGGGGAGATTTGACTGCTATCTCTTGCAATGCAAGCAGCCACACTGAGGCCACATCTGATTGTGGAAGTGATGGTGGTTGTGGTAGTAGTGGTGGTGATAGTGCTGTAGTCATAGCTACAGTGGTGGTGTTAAGTGGCGACAATTGAAACTGAGGAGAAAGAGAAGGAAAGCAGAAAGATGGGTGGGGGAGATCGTTTACTCAATGGTTGCCTTTAAAAAAGATAGGTGTAGGGAGAGGGGAAGGAAGAAGTATGGGTGGAACACAGTGGTGGTGGTGGTGGTGGTT
>NC_069001.1:132745-137248 GCF_001194135.2 Octopus bimaculoides
CATCTTTATCAGTGTGGCTGTGTGACGGAGATGACAGTCATTCACCTGTCATTGGCAGGATGATAAGACCGAATATGAAATGGCCAACAGACGAGAGATAAGCAGAGGATAATAAGTTTTCAACAGTGGACAGTTACTATGTGTACGGATGTGTAAATGACCACACACACACACACACGTGTGGTATGCCTATGTACATATATATTTATCTCTACATATACATATATATCAAATATGTATATAAATAGACATACATATATACACACACACAAATGTATGCATACACAAACCCATACATAAATATATATACACACATGCATACACACATACACACAAACATACATATATATAACCATTTAACAGACTCATCACATTTGTCATAAGAAATTTTTGTAAGCTACTGTCTCTCTGGGCAGAAAGTACACAATAATCGTTCCTGATGAGCCTGTAAAGATCAGGTGAAACTAGTCAAGTTGTTCTACATTAGAGAACCATGTGATTAACCACTGGGCCTATATTCTTTAGGCTTCATTACAGTCAAATGAAGAGAAATGACAGACCCTGGCCAAACATAGGTCTTTGTCTTCTAAATCCCCAATGCTAAAACTATCTTATGCTAACTGATGTCTCCATCAATATCACATCTACAAGCTATTTAGAACTTACAAAGTATTTTAAAAGCTGCCTGTGCCAACACAACCGGTCATCACACCTTGGAAAACACCACAGCACTTTTAGAGGTTCATTTAGAAATCAAGATTACCAGCATCTCATAAGTATTGTTAAATAACACACACGCATTTTAAAATGTGATCAAAATCATGGGACTTCAGTTCAGCCCACAGTAATATCCAACCCTGATCTTAAATGATAAACTGAACTAATTTCACATGGCTGTCACAAGTCTAAATTCTTCCTTGAGAATTTCAAAGAAGACACACACATATATATATATCTATATGTTTACCTGCTGTCCATGGACAAGGGTGAAAGGTCCATTTTGTGTTTTGATTTGAATGTGAGATCTCGTGATGGAATGTCAAACAAGGAGAGGGGTCCAAATGGACAACATGTAGCAAATAGAGCCATCATTGGTTCTTCAGATTTCAAAGCTTGCCCATGGAGAATACGGATCCAGCCACTAATTTCTAATGTCTGGAAAAGAAGAAATACATAAATATATAAATGAAATGCATAAATTAAATATATAAATTGGTTTCAGATTTTGGCACAAGGCCAACAGTTCCAGCGGGGTGGGGGATTGTCAATTACATCAATTCCAGTGCACAACTGGTACTAATTTTATCGACCCCGAAAGGATGTAAGGCAAAGTCAGCAGAATTAGAACTCAGAATGTGAAGTTGGATGAAATTCCACTAAAAGCATTTTGTTAACGATTCTGCCATCTGAATTGCCTTCTATAAATATGTAAATGAAAAGCATAAAGTCATAAAATATAACTTCTTAAATTTTTAAGTGCTTCTTTTTTACAATGTGGATTGCTTTAGCATAAAAGAAGTGTTTTTGTGTTTACACTCCCAGTAAACATAATACTCAGAAGGACAGCATGAAAAAAAAACCCTTACTTCTAAAAGGTGGCTAGAGGAAACACATTTACCTACTAAACACTGCCTAAAATAAGTATTCATCCAACCAATGCCGGCATACAAAAATGGATGTAAAATGATGAATGAACAAATTCTGTTTCGCTGTTTCTATTATTATAATTGTTCAGGTATTTTACCTCCATAAAATAATTCATCAGTCACTTAGTGCTAGCATGCAACGTTATTATACAAATGCCCAACAGTCTGCTAGCACTAACTGGCTGACATATTTGTAGAGCTAATATACGATGGATGAAACAGGGGAGAGAAAATATGTTCTGGATTCTGAATGTTTAAACAATCCTCTAATACATGGAGATCTACTTACAGGACTATCTTTCTCTAGTAGCATAGAATTATAAAGTACTTTGAAAATATAGAGATTTAGTTCTGATAATGTAATGAAGTAATTTTGATATAAAGCCATAAGGATGCTGTAAGAATATCATTTTGATCATATAAGGATCTAATCCTATTTTTTACTTCTATTTCAAATCCTTCTTGATCTAAGGCTGTCCATGTGTGTGTGTGTGTGTGTGTGTGTGTGTGTGTGTGTGTGCATGTATGTGGGTGTATGAGTATAGAGAGAAATGCACATATATATGCATAAATATAGCCATATGTAATATATAATGCATACATCATAGACATATGTATGTTTGCTTACATGCACGTGTGTGTGTACGTGTATGCATGTACATTTGCAATAAGATCTACAGTAGCAGTTTTAATTTAATGTTAATATATTACAATGAATCTGATTGGTCAATAAATCTAATACCTTCTTCTTGAAGCTTACATTGTATGTGGAAATTGATTGGTCTCATGTATTCAAGATGTCTTCTGGTTGAATATTTTTTAGAATTAGTCAAATTAATATTCTGTTGTTGAAAACAAATTATACTTCAGAAGAGGTTATTATACAAGTTGAAGGAATTCATTATTATCATCCTGTTAATGTCCACTTGTCCTTGCTTGCATGGGCTGGACAAAGATGGTCAAGGCAGATTTTCTATTATTGGATACCCTTCCTGTTGCCAACCAAGGTAATCTCTCTCTCTCTGGCCAAACATATTCTTGCAGAATATTGGAAACGACACTGCTCGTATGACAGTAACAATCAATTTACAATTATCAAGCAATGTCAAGACAAGGATCCACACTCACACTCACACTCACACATGATGGGCTTCTTTGAATGTCTACTAAATCCATTCATAAGGCTCTGGTTGGCCTGGGGCTATAGTAGAAGACTATTTGCCCAAGATGGTGCCATGATTGGTTAAATACATAAAAGTGTCTTCTGATTGAAATTCCTCACTAATCTCTTTCAACTGTTTATTTGATTAAGATTAATTTCCAAATCAATCGATCAGCTCCAATTAAAAGCAACACTTAAAAGCAAGGCTATGATTGATTACATTTTGCAAACGAGAAGATTACTTTCGTCTCAGAGTGACCAACTTTCTTCCATTTTGCAAATTCTTTATTTCTGCAAAGCATTAGATTTTACTAAAATATTTAATCAAATGTTTTATGGTTTCAATGTTGTGGCTGGTTGGATAAAGTACGGAACCCCGTGACTGATAAATAAAGGGTCAGAATTTCAAATTGCTTGTATGAAGGGGATGCTTGCTTACAGCCATCATATCAACACAAAAGTACACATATACACATATCTACACACATGATGGACTTCTTTCAGTTTTCATCTACCAAATCCACTCACAAGGCTTTGGTCAACCCAGTAGAAGACACTTGCCTCAGGTGCTACACAGTAGGATTGAACCCAAGATGACATGGTTAGGAAGTAAGCATTTTAACTGCACTTCAAAAAATAATCACCAGTAATATACTGGGACTGATGTATTGTTAATATTTTTAGAATCAGCAGAGCAGTGGATTTGTAGAATTTGTAAACTGTGAGGTGGAGAATTTGAAAGATTATTAAACCATCAAGAAAGCTGATTGGTAGATTAGTAGATATAGGTGGACATTGGAGGGAAGGTTCCCTGATGGCTCTAGTAAGACATCAGATGTGAGGTGGGGTAGATTCTAAAAATTGGTAGAGCATCAGAATAGTAGATTGGAGAACCAGTAAAGCATCAGGGCGATGGATTAGCAAATGAATAATCATACAAAATCCCTTGCAGTAATATACTATAATATACTTAATGTATATATACCATTGATAGGCTAGTTGCTGCAGTGTTTGTTCTGAGATAACATCTCCTATAGATATACCGTGTTAAAAACAAAACAAATATCAGAGAGAGATAAAAAAATTTGTCCCAGTAGTGGTCAGCAAGAATGCCCTGACAAATGAATTTGTGATCAACTTTACAAATTAGTATTTAACAATTTGCATCTGTCAATCATGAAGTGAAGAGAGATTTAATGAGAAAAGGGTTCTTAAATGGAAATGGTAGATTTTTATGAGTCAAAGAGAGAAAAGGCTTCAAGGATACAGAAGAGCAAAACAAAGAATGAAAATAGGAAGAAACGTCAAGTTGGACTTACTATAAAGCCAGATGTATTGTCCAATAAACAGCGGAACCGAACTGTGAAAGACCGGTGTAAATAATGATTGTTCTCTGAAGAATAACAATTAAAGAAAAAAACAAAACAAGATTAAATAAAATCTCACAAATATTTTTAGATGAAAGTGGAAAGTGTTGGTAGTAAGGTGGAAAGTGTTGGGGGGGTAAGGGGGAGAATCTTTTGGAATGACCTGTATGTGTAATGGTACGGGTGGTGGTGGTGGTGGTGGTGGTTGTGGTGATATCATGACAGAAAAAGCAATGATAAGGAAATGACTGATAATGACGTTGATGATAACATAATCATATGGATGATGATGATGATGATGATGATGGTGGTGGTTGTGATGGTGGTG
>NC_069001.1:137573-137979 GCF_001194135.2 Octopus bimaculoides
TGGTTGTGGTGGTGGTGGTTGTGGTGGTGGTGGTTGTGGTGGTGGTTGTGGTGGTGGTGGTGGTGGTGGTGGTGGTTGTGGTGATATCATGACAGAAAAAGCAATGATAAGGAAATGACTGATAATGACGTTGATGATAACATAATCATATGGATGATGATGATGATGATGATGATGGTGGTGGTTGTGATGGTGGTGGTTGTGATGGTGGTGTAAATGGTATGGGTCATGGTATGATAGTGATGATGATGATGACAGTGATGGTAGTAGTAGTGATGGTACGATGTCAGTGGTAAGGATGGTGGTGGTGACAGTGGTGATGATGATGATGATGATGATGATGGTGGTGGTGGTGGTGGTGGTGGTGGTGGTGGTGGGATGAAAACAAGTTACAGACATAGATAAG
>NC_069001.1:138163-139378 GCF_001194135.2 Octopus bimaculoides
TTTTTTTTTTTTTTGCTAAGTTGTACTCCAAACATCAGATTAATTTTTTAAAATTTCATTTAATTACTTTACTAAATCTTTCTAAATTCTTGATTATCTTCAGAATTAATTGAAATGTATAGGTTACATTTATTTAGAAATATAGTCTTCCAGAAAATGATGAAGGCACTAAAATTCTGCATGCTGTTGCATTATGCATGATTTATTAATGAACGCTCGTTAGCAATGTAATAAACAAGAATCTTTCCAAAAGAACTGTCAACAATACCAGAGCAGCCAATTAGCATCAGCCTATATGCAGTCGCTCAGCTTGCTAGAAATAGCAAGCAACTCTCCCAGCAAATCTAAGCCTCTCGTTTAAAAAAAGAAAGAAAAGGTAGGACACACTAGACAATGTAATCTATGCAAATAGATGAGGTTGTCATGGCTGGAATCCCTTTCATCATGGGTTGTCTTCATGAATGCTGACAAGAAGGTAAACAACTGGCATAAGATTTTAGGTAAAATCTTTTACTGTCTCTATGTCTCTCACTACACACATAAACATATAATATGCACACACACACACACATACATACATGCATACACACACACACAAACATATATATTTATATTTTAAAGATTAATGGAGAAGACAGTATAACAAAAAACATTTATTTGCACGACAGTTGTTTCAGCTTCAAGTTGCTCCCTAGTGAGTGTGAAACGATGCAACAACACCAGATGCAAAAGAGCCTCTTCAGACAGCATAATATGTTTCTAAGTTCACAGATTTACATTTCGATTTTGCTTCATGTGGTAAATGGTGATTCTAGCAGTTTGGATGCATGTGTGCTCGTGAGGAGAATTGGGATAGGGAGAAAATACAAGAATAGAAACACAAACCTATATGCAATCCCTCAGCTTGATAGAAATAACCAGAAACTCTCCCAGCAAATCTAAGCCTTCTATTTAATATATATATATATATATATAATGTTTGTGTGTACACACACATGGCCTAGTGATGGGGTGTTGCACTTACAATCATGAGTTCATGGTTTCAGTTCCAGAGCCGGTGGTGCATGGAGTTCTTGAGCAAAACACTTCAAGGCGTTATGCATCTTGGTTATGGTGCAGAAGGTTTGGTGCAGCTGTGGTAAGGGTCATAGGGGTATCAGGAGTAGTGGTTTTAGGGGTGGTGGTGGTGGTGATGATGGCAATGATGATGATAAT
>NC_069001.1:139592-140622 GCF_001194135.2 Octopus bimaculoides
GTAGTGGTTTTAGGGGTGGTGGTGGTGGTGATGATGGCAATGATGATGATAATGGTGATGGTGATAGTGTGGCTTGTGGTGGAATGATACATTGAATAATGTCTGAATTACACTTCATCAATCAAAATCGCAGCGATGGTCACTATTGGAATGATATTGATAATATGTTTGTTGGATTAAAACTGGTTTAGGGGCCAAGCCATTATTACAACACACTAACATCCCTACTTTTAGGGAGTCTGTATGTGGTTGATTGACCAGCTAGATATAGCAGCCAAATTTCCATCCAATTACACTCTGTTTCTTTAGAAAGAGAAAAGATCTGTTGTATAATGCAGCGTTAAATGAATGATAGTACTGGGGTAGATGGGATGGTTATGGTTGGAACGCCTTTGATCATATGACTGCTCAATCAAGAGTGATGTGGGGCTAATTAACAACAGCTACAGCAACAAAAACAACAATATCATGAATAAGATAAGAGATTTCGAGAGAGAGAGTTGTGTTACAACAGCATATCCTGTTTCGTTTGTAATCTTGTACTAATTACATTTTACAGGACAAAGAAGGGGATGAGGGATGGGGAGAGGAGGAGGAAGGGGAATAGAAGGTCGGAGGTGGGTGGGGGTTCTGTTTTAGATTGGCTTAAGGCCATCATTGGACTGACATTTTCAGTATCACACCTAGATCTAACACCAGTATATCATTTCAAATCACACCTTAATTAGTCTGAGGAAAAAAAAAAAAAAAGGCAGGAGAAACAGGATACATGTCTGAAAGAAAGGCAGGGTGGTCATATCTGGAATAACTTTGATTAAAAGATATATTCATTAACAACTGAACAAGTATATTTCTTATTGTTTACTTGTTTCTGTCACTGGACTCTGGCCAAGCTGGAGTTCTGCCTTGAAAGCATTAGTCAAGAAAATAGCAACTCCAGGACATGTTTTTGATTCTGGTGCTTATTCCATCAACCTCTTTGGCTGAACTGCTAAGTTACGAGGATGTAAACAAACTAACACTGGTTGTG
>NC_069001.1:140632-143049 GCF_001194135.2 Octopus bimaculoides
TATATATATATATATATATATATATATATATATATATATATATATATGACTGGCTTCCATGGAGTTTCCAGCTACCAAATTTATTCATATGGCATTGGTCGACCTAGGGCTATAGTAGAAGACATTTGCCCAAAGTGCTGAGCTATGAGATTGAACCGAAAATGACATTAAAAAACAATGGCACCAATTAACGAACTAATTAGGGATAATCAAGGAATTCCTTATAGAGTCGTTGAAACAGCATGAAATAGCAACATCAACAAAAGTACTAATTAGCCACCCCTTCCATGATCATCACCACTGTTGATACAAATTGCAGAGACAAGCACTTTGTGGTCATTTGAGTTGCAAGAAATACTAGTTAAAACTTTCGCTACTCACACAATACTACCTTACCAAAAGAAGGATACATTGGAACAGCTCCGATTCGTAAGCCTGCTAGTCTGACTTGTGATTAAAGAACACTAGTAGTAGTAGTAGTAGTGATCATCATCTTTTGCATCATTACAATACAATAAAACTGTTGGATGTGACTGCCACAGTCCACCACCACCACCACCACCACCACCACCGCCACCGCCGACTCTGCAGGAATCAGTTACTGTTATCAGATTTAGACATTTTCTAATGGAACAGGAATGATAATAACATAATGAGATATAACCCCAGATATCTCTTGGTATCGAGAAACTAATACTGAAAAGATAATATATCTATATACACACACACACACACACACATATATATATATACACACACACACACACATATATACATTATCATCATCATCACTGTTTTACTGTTCCCTTTTCCAATGTTTCCGTGGATCAGATGGGATTCAAGGAGGCAGATTTCTTTTACAGTCAGATGCTCTTCCTGTCACTTGTCCTCATGTTTTCAGGCAATGCTAACATTTCTCCAAGGCCAGACATGTTTTTACAGAAGATTGGAAATGAATGACAACCACTTGTAAGACAACTGCCAAGTGATGTCATGATTAAAAGACACAAATTCACACACATACTATCACACACACACACACACATGTGCCTACTCACACACACACACATATAAAATACAGTTTCCATCTTCCAAATTCGTTTGCAAAGCTATATCGGCCATCCTGGGGCTAAACTGGAAGAAACTCATTGGAGGTGTCGTGCCAAGAGCATGAGGTGGCAAAGCAAGTTTCTCAACTACACATCCTGCACACACACACACACACACACACACACACACGCACACACACACACACTTATCAATACATGTCAATACAAACACAGAGGAGCGTAATAACAGTTGTTGGATTGGAGTTGATAATGATAGAATGAAGATAATGATGTTGCTGATGATGATGATGATGATGATGGTGGTGGTAGTGATGACAATGATGGTGATGGTGATGATAATGACTGTTGTAGAGGTGATAAAAATGATGATGATAACAGTGAAATAGGTGCAGTCCCTCTCCCTCTCTCTGCTTCTCTCTCTCTCTCTGCTTCTCTCTCTCTCTCTGCTTCTCTCTCTCTCTCTGCTTCTCTCTCTCTCTCTGCTTCTCTCTCTCTCTCTGCTTCTCTCTCTCTCTCTGCTTCTCTCTCTCTCTCTCTCTCTCTCTCTCATCCGCTGTAGTGTTGGTGTGATCAAAGTCCATACATCATCTTCAGTCTGATGCTTAAGTAAGGAGAAACACTGACAGGAACAAATGGCTTTTAGAAGCAACTGATAATGATGTTGTTGTTGTTGTTTACGACAACAACAACGGCGGTGGTGGGGAGGCGGTGGGAATGGCGGTGGTGTAATGGAGACGATGATAATGGTGGAGATGAAGTTAATCATTGTGGTGACAGTGGTGATGATGATGATGATGATGTGAAAGAGAAAGTGAAAGCATGTGTGTGTGTGTGCAGCAGGGGAAAGGCTGACAGACAGACAGACACACAAATCAGTCAGAGAGACAGACAGACAGACAGACAGAGAGGAGTACAACCACCACCGACCTCTGCTCCCTCAACCCTCCACTGTAGTTTCCAGTTACATGTTTATCTTCTACTGCACTGACCCCCACCCCCACCCCTAAAACCCTCTCCTGCACAATTATGACCAATACAAGCATGGGGCACCACCACCACCACCACCAATTTGCAAAATGAAGGATTAGATAGAAGGGGAAGAAAAGGGGAAGGGAGTCTATGATGGAGTTGAGGGTATAGTACGGAGGGGGTGAGGTGTGATGTGGTGGTGTTGATGACTGCGAAACATAATCAGTAGATTAAGTTTCAATACCCTGGCAATATCCAGAATGTAGAATGGATAGCATTTCTTAATAATACACAATATACATATATCTATATACATATGTGTGTGTGTGTGTGTGTGTGTGTGTGTGTGTATATATATATATATATATATATATATAT
>NC_069001.1:143487-145674 GCF_001194135.2 Octopus bimaculoides
ATATATATATATATATATATATATACACACACACACATATGTGTGTGCGTGAGTGAGTGTGTGTATGTACTGAGAGTGACTCTGACCTTATCACAAGAGACTGGCGGGTGTAGTCACTGAATCTCTAAACATAGAAGGACAACAACACGTTTTTGGTGGGATCCATACTAATTACGGAAATATTAATCAAAACGGGAGGAAATTCCGATACACAAAAATGTCTAAACACAAAAGACTGATGTCCATCGTTGTTCTGAACCAAATTCATCATAAAACCCTGGGTGGGGAGTACAGTATATATAGACGAAAGAAGGCCATAGGTCTATCATATGTTGGTAATTATGACTGTGGTGGTGGTGTTGGTCGGTGGTCATCAGAGACGGTGGTAGTGCTTAAAATAAAAAGGTCTTGAATTTGTTTCTTAGCAAGAATTCGGAGACTGGTTGGCAGCAATTAGAGTTAGGCAAAGTAAACTCGTTGACTTCAATGCTGCTCGTTAAACACACAGGGGATATGTAAATAACGGAAACGTTTATCGTTAATAAATCAACTCGTTTTGCTTTGCAAGGAAATCACTAATCACTCTTTGAAAGAGATTTGGCCGTTCTTAACATCTAGGTTAATTATTTCATCGAAAACTGGAGTCTAATTTAACGTGATTCAGACGCTCCATAGATATTCAGGCAGTTACATGTGTATATATATGTGTGTATATGTGCATGTAGATGTGTGCATGTGTAGATGTGTGCATGTGTACATGTGTTTGGTTGGTGTTTGTATGTGCGTGTTGTAATGGGTGTTTGTAGATGTGTGCGTGCATGTGCAGAGACTTGCTTCAAATAGTTTTATGTATTACAAAATTAAACAAAAATAATTTCCTTATGTTTCTGCATGAACATATGTGTGTGTGTGTGTGTGTGTGTGTGTGTATACGTGTTTACGTGTTTACGTGTGTGTGTAAATGCACATATAGGCAGAGACTGATATGCATATTATATATTAACACATGTACATCAATAACACACACACACTATGTATCTATATTTATCTATCAATTCTCTCTCTCTCTCTCTCTCTCTCTCTGTAGATATATATATATATAGATAGATAGATAGACACACACACACACACACTGTATTTATTTGAGTACAATGGAATCTCTAACAATATGTGCCTCCTCATCACCACCAGACACATATTTTGTAAGAAAAGAATCATTATTTTTTTTCTGTTTTCCATTATAGCTGTGTGGTTAAGAAGCTTACACTTAGAGACTGTGTGGGTTCAGGTTCAGTCCCACTGCATGGAATCTTGGGAAAATGTTAGCTACAACCCTTGATCAACCAAAACCTTGTGAGTGAATCCATAGAGAGACCGTATTGAAGCTCATTGTGTGGGGATATGTTTATATTCTCTCTCTAAATTAAAGGGTTTTTTAAAAAATATTTTGAGTGGTGCTAAGTGTTTTGCATTTTTTATTTTTTATTTCATCTCTATATACGTATGTAGTTGTGCATAATGCTTTAGCTGAAACCCAGACAGAATGCCCTGGGTGCTGTTTATGTGGCACCAGCCCTTGTGAGAGGTGATCCTGCAGCTCCCAAAACTAAGATCCCTTTCAACCAAGTGATGCTTGGGAGTTAAGAGGGAGGGGTGGGGGTGGAGAGGAGCTTTATTCACCTTTTGAAAATGATTTTTTTTTCTACCTGTATTTATTAATAAATGTAACTTTTGTAGAAATAATTAATGCAGACATTCAAGGAAGAAAAGCCTAAAGTGTGACATTCATTGGACTTGGATCTGGAACCATGGAATGAAAATTGAAACGTTTTAATCAGATGGTTATATTTGTAATAGAAAGAAGAAGAAAAAAGGGGGCAGAAGTTGGGGGGGGGGTAGAGTAATGAAATTGTTTCTTGAAAAATATCATACCAGGAAGCATTATTTCGTGCAGTGTAAGGTTAGTCTTGTCTGGAGGAAGACTTGAGTTCCACAGCAGTTGGCGCTTGAATTCTTCTCTGTCTTCGGAGTGAATCAACTCCATAACACTCTGGTGAATGATGTCGGACTGCAATATAACAAAAATACACACATATCATCATCATCATCATCATCATCAGCATCATTTTTAATGTCCACTTTTTCATGCTTGCAGGAGTCAAATGTAAATGGTTGAGGGGGGGGGGG
>NC_069001.1:145684-148186 GCF_001194135.2 Octopus bimaculoides
CAGGAGTCAAATGTAAATGGTTGAGGGGGGGGGGGTCTTTCTATATCTGAATGTTCTCCCTGTCACCGGCCCTTGTTTTCAAGTCAGTTAATATTTCTCCATGACCAGACATGTTTTTATGGAAGATTGACAAGAAAGTACATCCCTTGTCTAGTGTCGACACTTTCTCACAATTATCACAATGGACAAGAACACACACACACACACACACACACACACGTATGGTGGACTTCTTTCAATTTTCTGACGACTGATTCTGCTCACAAAGCTTTAGTCAACTCATGAGAGAGGATATTTGTACAAAGTATCACACATTAAGACTAAAACTGTGTGGCAGGGAAGGAAACTTCTTACCACAGAGCCATGTTTGTGCCTATTCGTGTGTGTGTGTGTGTGTGTGTGAACTTCATTCCAAAAGGTTTGTGTTGTGTTTTTCTAAGATATTTTCTAAATAATTAATAATTTTTCAGAAACTCTTTCTTCAAATATTGTCTGTATCTATTATTTTTGGCAAAAGCTATACACACACACACACACACACACACACACATAAATGTGTGAGGATTTGAAGTCGGACCTTAAATTTCAATCTTTTATGGATAGATTATTCCTTCTAGATGTCTCCACAGTAGTAGATAGTGCCAAACTAGAAACATTTATTTCTTACAGTTCTATATTTAAGAGATGAGGAATTATTTACATTATTTACATTATTTACATTTGACGGATATTTGTCCTCATCAAGATGAGGACAAATATCCGTCAAATGTAAATAATGTAAATAATTTATTTCTTAGTCTCATTATAATTCAGGATACAACCAATTCTCTCAGATTTGACCCTTTAGCATTTAAACTGACCGTATCTGAACAGAATATTCTACTTGTTTTATGGTCAAACTGGCCAGATCTGGCCTCTGACACCTACCCTACAATGTCATTCTAAAAATAGACAGTCACACCATCGAAATCCCAAAGCTATAGGATAAAGCTGTGTCTACAGGAAATGTTGGTTCGTACCCCACAGGAAAACTTTTACGATCCAAAAAAGTGGGGATGGGTTCAACCCAATATTTACTTGCTTATTATCTATAGCATTATGTACTTCAAGTTCTGCAGTTAAAAACAAATTATTTCTTTTGTTTTGTGCTTTTTCATGATCATAGATATCTCTTCGTTGGGAACAAATCAAAAATATTAATTGATTTTTAGAGAGGAGAAAATGTAAAAAACATATAAGAAAGCAAGACTTACTTGATGGAATCCGAGGTATTGTTCCACAGTGCGGGAAGCGAAGAAAACCTCTCCTTCACAGGTTACAACAAACAGAAATCCATATAGAGCCTACAGAAGAAACAAGTCATCATCATCATCATCATCAATGTAATTAAGGATGGTAGATTGGTAGGATTATCAGGGTTAGACAAAATGCCTTGTTTAAAACTGAGGTCAAGACTTGCTGAGGTCAACTTTGCTCATCATACTTTTTGGAAACAGTAAAATAAAATACCAGTCATGTACTGGGATCAATACTTCTAATTAATCCCTGTCACCTCAATTTCAGGCTTTTAGCCTATATTAAAAACAATTTCTAGCTATTCATGTTCTGGCCTTGGACCAACATTTGAAACCCTTCTTCGTAGGTCCACTTTACCTTTCATCCTTTTGGGGTCAATAAAATAAGTACCAGTTGAGCCCTGGGGGGGGGGGGTCGATGTAATCGACTTATCTCCCTCCTCAAAATTGCTGGCCTTTTCCAAAAATTTGAAATCATTATTATTATTATTATTATTATTACCAATGCTGTAAATTATTATTGTGGAACTCTTTCCTTTCATAAGAAGCAAAAGAGCATAATGCTCCAGCTTGGCCAGATAAAAACAGACCAACACTTCAGTGGTCAGTGGTAAATAAACGATTCCTCCAGCCCTTGAATGGCCTTTCATAGATAACTTTCTCTCACCAGCAGATGTAAATGTCTGTTAACTGGACCCTGGAGTTTATGAAGTCTATTTCTATGCATTGAATCCATCGATGCTGTAATCCATGGGGCACTCACACGCACACAGTGACACACACACACACACACATATACACATACAGACAGATGCACACACACACATATACACAAAGCACACAATATAAATTTCTCATTCCATCTTATATAAATGAATGATGGATTCACAACCAAGAAGTAAAGAATATAAAAAAGATACAAACAAAAAAAACAGAAAAGAAAATAATAAAACAACAAAAAGTCATGAAGCAAAGAAGAAAAATAGGAAAAGATTGAAGGAAAAAAAAAACTGAAGTAAAAAAAAATGGCAAACCATTGTCAAAATAATACATTTGTAATATTTTTAGTATCGGTGTGATGGATGCTTTATTATGGATATGAATACATACTGGTAGGTATGTGTGTGTTTGTGTGTACATGTATGTGTATACATATGCATATGTATGTGTGTATATGTGCATATATATGCATGCTGTATGTGTATAT
>NC_069001.1:148216-149453 GCF_001194135.2 Octopus bimaculoides
ATATATATATATATATATATATATAATATTTATATGTACATACACATATATTTACATATACATACATACATATGTATAGATATATATGTACATATATATATATGCATATATACACATACACACACACACACATATATATACACCCCCATATTCTTAGCTTCTCCATTACTTTTCTCTGATTTCTTCAACCCATACATTGTACAATAATTGCACTTCCACCCGATTGCCATAGAACCACCTTTCATAGGGTAGCATTGGTGTGAGGGGTTGGCTGGGTGGGTGATGGAGGAATCTTTGAATGGGGTTTCACATAAACCAAGTAGAATTGTATAATAAAAAGGAACACGTGTGTAGATTGAAACACACAGTAAAATACACATAGGCACACTTATCCGTACCTACACACTACACATACAGCATCATCACATTTGTAGAATGTGAGTGTGTGGAGATATATCACCATCATCATCATCGTTTAACGTCCGCTTTCCATGCTGGCATGGGTTGGACGATTTGACTGACGACTGGTGAAACCAGATGGCAACACCAGGCTCCAATCTAATATATATATATGCATGCACAACATATACACAAGCATATACAAATATATATTGATACATACAGATATGCCTGTTCATTGTATTATTGTATAAGTGGCTGAGTACTTCACAGTCTGTTAAATCATTTACATAAACCTCAGACACAGTCACCGTAACAAAGTAGGTGACAAATATGACAGGCTTCCACATAGTTTCTGTCAATCCAATTCCATTCAGAAAGCTAAAATTCATCCAAGTTTGTAGTAAAAAACACTTGCCCAGGGTTCCATGTCCTAGGATTGAACTTAAAAAACATTATAACTGGGAAGCAGAGTTCTTAACCACTTGGCCATATCTTCATACCATCAGAGAGACACATGTAAATGTATAATGATTATGAGAAGATGGGTGTGTGTGGTCAGCAATGTATATAGCAAGCAGTGGGGAAAATGACTGCCCAACACTAATGCCAAGACCACTACTACCATCCACCCACCACCACCCACCACCACCACCAACAACAACAACAATCACTTTGCCATCAGAGCAACTACAACAACAATAATAATAATATTCTTTTCTTTATTTCCTTCCATATTTATCTATTTGTTATTTTATTTATTTAATAACATCTAAATACAGAAGAAAAGGCGCATATATATATATATATATATATATATATATATATATATATATAT
>NC_069001.1:149677-152342 GCF_001194135.2 Octopus bimaculoides
TATATATACATACATATATGCTGTAGCACACAAATGGATTGCTTCTTCTGTTACCATTTCCAAAGAAAAGGAAGCAACAGCCATTGAAGTCATTGTCCACATGCCACCACCATGAAAGGGAAGAAACGGACAAAAACAGTCAGGCAAGCAGACGGACAGGACAAGCGGACAGATAGCATTCACTTAACAAACGCAAAAAAGGGGGGGGGGGAAGAAAAAAGAAAGAAAGGAAGAAAATGACCAAAGTCAAAGCAAACCAATAATCAATTTGCCTCTTTCTTCACAGCAGCACGAAAGACCAACCACAGAAAAACCCTTAGCTGAAGAATTCCTAACTCCCTTACCACCCACTTTCTATCCCCTTTTTTGCTTTTTTTTTCCTTCTTGTTGATATTTATTTTTATTTTTCTTCTTCTTCTTCCTGTTTAGGGTCTTTTATTTTTTTTTATTATTTATTTTTGCTTGTTTTCTCTGCTATTTCTTCCTTTTGAATTCTTTTATTATTTCCTTTTTCGTCTTCCTTTTTCTTCTTTAGTCCTCTGCTTCTTTTTTCATCTTCTTCATCTTTTTTTTCTTCTTTGTCCTCCACCCACTCTTCCTTCCTTCCTTTGCAATGCATTTAACTTCTTCTCAGCCCTTCTTCTGTTCCATTGTTCTTCCTTTTCCCTTTCCTTTCCTATTTTTATTCCCCCCCTCTTCTCTTTGCAAAGCATTTACTAACCAATAATGCATCAGCACCACCAAAGTTTCAGGCGTCACGATCACAGTTTGAGCAGAATTCACAATCTTGTAACAAGGATTCAGTTAAGCTGAAGTGCATGTGTAAAATCAATGTGACTGGTTTGTATGTGCATGTGTGAGTGTGTGTGTGTGTGTGTGTGTGTGTGTGTGCATGCATGTGTATATACATTTAACTGTGTGTGTGCAGTTATATGCATCTATTTGTTTCTTCATTAAAAACATAAATACCTGAATCTATGTATACACAAACACATGCGAATAATAACTTAATCACCATCCTCTATACATGCAGAAACACACACACACACACACACATACAGCTACCTTCACACTCACACTCACACAATCACCTTCACACACGTGTGTTGAACCCAATTAGAAACGCATCTAATATTTTCATATTTTCCTGTCAAAAACCCTGAGGGCCAGATACAGGTCAACATGTCAACCCCTCCAGGTGGACATCCACAAAAGCCGTTTCAGATCAAATCTGTGGAATCTCTGACAATGTGAGAAATCTCGATGATTCTTTGTTGTTTGTTGTTGTTGTTAGCTTGAGGTCAGTTTTGACTGAAATCAGAAGTCTTTGATACAGCGTGACAGGAATAACACATGATGGTCATGTTTGGGATTCAAATAGTTATTTGACCAGGAATGACCTGTAGATAAACAGCAACACAAACGTTAGCACCACCACCACCACCACCAACAACAACAACAACAACAACAGCAACAGCAACAGCAACAACAACTATATATCATGAACACCAATCTAACACATGCACCTTCACACATTTCATCAACTGGCTAGAAATAACAGCTAATTCTACTTTAAAACTCTCCATCTAAATCGATGTCCACATGGAAAAAGAAATATGGAACAAATATGTCACCCTCGACATCAATGGTTCGCAAACTAAACAAATACCGGGTTTCCACCACAAAAATATTGTTGAATATTGTTCTACATCTTTCAGACTCTTTACTAAGGGAATGGCAGAACTGAGTTGGCATTCATATAACTCTTCTTTCTTCATCGGTGGTTGATGGACAAGATTAAAAAACTTCAAAAACCACCCCAGTCTTATTATGCATGGTGAGATGTTGTTGGCCCATCCTTTTCTAACGTTCACAGAGCTACCTCCAGGCATAGGAGAGTCACTGCGAAAGAGACAAAAGACAGGATGGTCTGTCATGGCTGGAATGCATTTGGTTATAGATCAACTTGACAAGGCTGACCTTCAGCTAAAGTACACCTACTAATACAACAACAACAACAACAACAACAAAAACTGCAAGGACAGCAACAACATCAACACCTACCTGTAAAATACTGTCTCCTTCTGAAAAGCCAGGCTCTGGGAAGAGGTGTGACCGGTTCAATAAATGGCTCTCTATGGAATAACGGTCAGGTAACACTGCTGAAATATCCAGAAAAAAGAAAATTTACACACATATATATATATCTGCACACACACACACACTTGTATACATACATACCTATACGGACATGCATACGTATATGTGTGTGTGTGTGTGTGTGTGTGTGCGTGTAGGAGTGTATGTGGGGATGGATGAATGGATAGATAAAAAGAGAGAGGGAGAGACAGGCAGATATACAAGTATTGAAGAGTAGATGTTGAACAAATATCTCTTGAGATGTTTGTTTAGCATCAAGTTATGGACACTGTCATGTCACTTTGACCATCAAAACTGTTGTGAGCCAGATTGCCTCCGATTGGAAACCTGCAACTGATTGTCACTTAAAATGGGGTTTCTATCATAGAACAGTCTCAGGCAGGTTGGTATCAAAATGCTTAAGGCCCTTTCATGCCAACATGTGGAGACCCCATCACTCTCCTTTATACACACACATATGTATGTATGTATATATATATATATATATATATATATATATATATAT
>NC_069001.1:152453-154064 GCF_001194135.2 Octopus bimaculoides
TGATACCAGATTTTGGGGGTTGCATCAAGCTGTACTTATATAATGTAGGATAAATATAATAATAATAATAACAATAATCTTTGGATGGAATTTATAATCATTAAAATGTTTATAAATCCCATCTAAGGATTATTGTTATTATTATTGTAGGTATGCATATACATATATATATATATCATCATCATCATCATCATCGTTTAACGTCCGCTTTCCATGCTAGCATGGGTTGGACGATTTGATTGAGGACTGGTGAAACCGGATGGCAACACCAGGCTCCAGTCTGATTTGGCAGAGTTTCTACAGCTGGATGCCCTTCCTAATATATAAACCCTTTATATCTTCAAGTATTTATATTTAATTTAAAACCTTCAATTATTTTTTATGCAAAAATATTTTGTTAAATTGCATTTCAAATACCAACTTAATTATTATCGGCAGAGGGCCTGATATTTTGTGGGAGAGCACTAGTTAATTACGTCAACCCCTGTATTCAACTGGTATTATTTCATCAACCCCAATGCTCGACTGGAACTTATTTCAACAGCCTCGAAAGGATAACAGGCAAAATTGACCCAAACAGAGTTTGAACTCTGAATGTAATGACAGACAAAGTTGCTGTATTTTGAGCAGTGTAAAAATTCTGTCAGCCATCTTATCAGCTTAATTAAAAGTGAAGTTACTTATATACAAAATTCTTTCAAAATCAAAATTATAATAATTTTTTTTTTTTAAATCAATTAAAACACATTGTGCCAATCATTAGGAAAATGATTACAAAAGATTAATTAATGCTCAGAAAACCATTTATATATATACAAACATTTGAAGGCCTTAATTTTTATCAACACTCTACTTGACACCATGTTAGCCAAATGGACAAAAGGCAAAGTTGATTCAAGTAGAATTAAAATCTATAGTATTGATGGAAGAAACTAAACATTGCTTGTTGTGTGCGTGTCATAGAAATGCTATATAAAACAATTGAAATCAAATTGAATTGAGTTTTCTCCTTAGAGTGTCAATATGTGACGCATGTGTATGCAGATATCTGTATGAATATGTATCTATTTATGTGTATGTGAGCATGTACACACATGTATATACATACATATACACATATGTATGCATGTATATATATATATATATATATACACACACCCACCCACACCCACATATAAATATAGATAGCTAGATTGATAAATGAATAGACAGTCACAGGCATGCACACACACACATATATATGTATCTATGTACATTTATATTTGTATGTATATATGTGTGTATGCAAATATATGAGTTTGTGCTTACATTTACACACATGCATGCACATACGTGTGTATATATATATATATATATATATATATATATATATAGAGAGAGAGAGAGAGAGAGAGAGAGGCATACATACATAACATCTAGAATGGAAAATTATAAAACATGACAGAACAACTTCAGGGATTTCTATTCTAAAATAGAAAATAGCAGAATGAAATGAAGTATTACGGTGGTGGTGGTGGTGGTGGTGGTAGGGTGGTATTAGTGTTGGTGGTGATGAGAATGGAGATGGTGGCAGCAGTGGTGGTTGTGGTGGTGGTGGTGGTGGTGGTGGTG
>NC_069001.1:154803-155908 GCF_001194135.2 Octopus bimaculoides
GGTGGTATTAGTGTTGGTGGTGTTGGTGGTAGTAGTGGTGGTGGTGGGTGGTGGTGGTGGGTGGTGGTGGTGGGTGGTAGTAAATTCACAAACAATCCAGTCTTATTTTCTCTCTTCAAATGGAAATGATTCTTCAGTAACAATTGGTGCTTCATTGGATTCTTACTTCATTACTCTGCCACCATGTATGCGTGTGTATGTGTGTATATGTATGTGTGCATGTCTCTGTATATGAGTGTGTATCTATGTGTGAGTATATGTGTATGTATGTGTATATGAATGTTTACATGCATGCGTATGTATGTGTGTATATATGCACGTGTGTGTGTGTGTGTGTGTGTGTGTGTGTGTGTGTGTGTGTGTAGAGTCTGTGTTGACCTCAAAGTCATGAATAAAATGGAACCCTAGAATTATTTCCTCATTTTCTGGAAGCTAAAACTAACAAAACTGTGAAGGAAACAAATTATTATTATTATTATTAATAATAATAATAATAATAGCAATCATAATATTTATAAGATAAATGACAATATTAATAGAAATAATGGTTTCTATTTTTGCCGCAAAGGCAAAAGATGAATAATAATAATAATAATAATAATAATAATAATAATAATAATAATAATAATGATGATGATGATATTGACAATGATGTCGATGATGATGATGAAGAAGAAGGTGGGGATGATGACGACAATGATGATGACAATAAGGCAAAAAATAACATTGATAATACGAGAAGCCCCCTTCCGTCTTCTTTTGTGTCCTGCCCCTGTCTGTCTGCTTCCACCACCACCACCACCACCAACCTTGTACCACCGCAGGCTTCTCCCCCAAATAGAAATGGCAGGTCTGTTATGACAAATAATGGGGGAGAGTTTTCTCCAACGGAGAAAAACATGTCCAGCCTGAATGAACTCTCGAACCCAAAAGTCTTGTGTGAAGAGGCCCTGAGACGTTCAGACACAATTTATGATTGATCTGATGAACATTTCTCGCCTTAATAACATCTTACTGGTCTGGGCCTGTCGTCTTTCGGCCAGATAAACAGATGAGTTTGCTTCCAGACCATTCATTTTTGAATGTAAATCTTCTGCAAATTCAG
>NC_069001.1:157150-158498 GCF_001194135.2 Octopus bimaculoides
ACCTCCCATATTCAAGTACAATTTTTTCGAAGTTTTTCACATTTATGTGCTTACTCATATATATATATATATATATATATATATATATAGAAAGAGAGAGAGAGAGATAGAGAGAGAGAGAGAGACATATATATATATATATATATATATATTCCACACAGGTAGAAATATAGGAAAAATAGAAGTTGAAAATGCACTGAGAATAGTTAAAGTATAGTGTCATGTGACAAACGTAGCAGGTGGGGGGTATGTAGAAAAGGTTATAATAAACTTAATCATGTGTTCATTCTCTATAAACAGTTGAGAGAAAACATTCAGAGCATTGATTGTTTGGACTTGTTCAGTCAGCCTTGTCAGCCTTAACTTACAACACCAAACATTGTCACTTGATACATGGACGCAGCAGGGAACCTACGAAAATTTCTAAGACCAGTCATGTTACTATTCCTCTACCAATTCAAAACATTTACTAATTTGAGCCATGAACTCCCTATAAAAACAGAGCAAGTGCTTCAAACACTAGTCAGAAGCAAGACAACCACGACATAAGCCAGGTCTTTCTATTTCAACTCTTATGAAAATCAGTGCAAACTGCGAAACTGGTTAAAACTTTGAATATATTTCATAGAAAATATTTCAACTATTCTCAGGGCACTTTCAACTCCTCTTCTTTCCAAAACACACACACACACACACACACACAAATATGTATATAAGCTCCACAGTCTGTGAGATGTGTAAGTGCATGTGTGCACTTGTGTATTTATTTACAGTTGCTGTGACTCTGTGGCATTTACTGAGAGCAGTGTGGTCAATGGCACTTACATCATATCTTTGTAGAGATCTCACAATTGAAAAAGAAATAAGGGTTAGCAACAGGAAGGGCATTCAGCTGTAAAACAGCGTGTGTGTGATGCAATATACGAGTGCACTTGCATATACATGTGTTTGTGTGAAAAGATCCGTTTGTGTTTCTGCACATGCATTTGTTGTGTGATGTATGTGTGCATGCACATGTGTGAGTGCATTTGTATGCATGTGTTTTAAATATGTCTGAATGTTGTGTGTATGAATGAATATATGCATGCATGCGTGTGTGTGTGTTAAATGTGTGTCTGTGCAAATGTGTATATTGTGATGTATGTGTCAATCTACATGTGTGTGTGTGTGTGTGTGTGTGCGTAGTGAGGCACACTAGTCAATCAACCAGTAGCAAGTACCAGTCCTTTGATCGGTCAACCAAATGACTTGTCTTTATATATAGCGTCAGATTGTACGGGGGGGGGGTGCAGGGTGAGGGAAGGGATTTAAATATTGTAATTGGCGATAAGGAGACTGTAAAGCTCAA
>NC_069001.1:160744-161936 GCF_001194135.2 Octopus bimaculoides
GGGGGGGGGGGTCTGTAAGGGCCATTGTATTTTCTGGTCAAGGGGAGACAATCCGTCATCACTGACGTTTTTATACATTAAGCTTTTAAATCGTGATGCCTGAGCATTTCCTCCTTGGTTGAAAGTTAAACATTTTTTTGTCTTTGTATAGAAGAGCTTGATGAGCTGTCCATGGATACAAACGTTTGGTGACTCTATGATCAGATTTAAAATTTTTGGTTTAATATTTATTGTTTATAGTTTCAGCTTAGAGCTGCGGCCATGCTGATGCACCGCCGTGAAAGCTATCGCCTGCGTCGGTTGGGATATATATATATATATATATATATACATATTTTGTGTGGCACTCCATCGGTTACGACAACAAGGGTTCCAGTTGATCCGATCAACGGAACAGCCTGCTCATGAAATTAACGGGTAAGTGGCTGAGCATTCCACAGACATGCGTACCCTTAACGTAGTTCTCGAGGAGATTCAGCGTGACACAGAGTGTGACCTGTTTTGGAGCTCGGGTCAAATGCTTTAGTTTGACCACCGATGAAACTGCAGTGTTCGTGGGTCAAGGATCTCGATCGACAATCGATCAAAGGGGTGCGTTGTCATTCCCTCCACTGGCTACGAAAGTGCACGACTTACATGTACTTTTGGCGGTTCGTCTCGATGGGAGTAAAAGCTGCACCTTTAATCATCACCAAAGACGAAAAGGACAGAATTGAACACGTTTCAGGCATCTGTGTTCTGGAAACTGAAAAGACATGGTGTAACACAGGCAGTTTTAAGGAAAATAGATCGATTTCATGCTACCATTGATTTTGCGAGGAAGTGAAAGAGGTTTGATGGTTTGGGATTCAGCCAGCAAAAGACATGAAGAACTTCGTTGCAGAAAGGAGAAGAGATCAAACCACGATTCCCGAAAGGAATGACTGCTTATCTCCAGACTCTTGATATTGCAATAAATAAACCATTCAAGGACCACTTACGCATGGAAATTAATGACTACTACATTGAAAATAGAAGAGTGAGAAATGAGCGTGGAAATTGAGTGAAGCCCAGACTAGAAGAGGATCGTGAGTTGGGAGAGAAATTCATGGAACAAAATCACAGACAGTGACGAGCGTGGCCTACCTGGAATAAGAACTTCTCATTCCATGAGACCTTTGTTGCTCGACATGAGGAGAATAGGAGGGAAATT
>NC_069001.1:161946-166071 GCF_001194135.2 Octopus bimaculoides
GGAAATTGAGTGAAGCGAAAACTCTGCCGGAATTTTGGAAAACTGATGAGTTGCAAGACATTCCAGAGGATGATGATGAAAAGATTGTCTTTGAATAAATTGTTGAGTTTCTGAATGAAAAAAAACATGTTAATGGTAAGTAAATGGAGATCGGTTTTCGTAATTTTTGTTTATTTAGAAATCTCGTAATTTTTACTTCGTAACTTCATTTTTTTTATTTTTGATATATCAAAATAAGACATCCTCCGAAAATAAGCCCCAGTGTCAATCGATTAAGTACCGGCATGGCTGAGAGGTTAAGAAGTTTGCTTCTCAACAACATAGTTTTGAGTTCAATCCCACTCTTCTCTCCAGATTCATGATTCTTGTCCATGTAAAATATGAGAGGTTTTTCTGCCATATCCTTTACTACTACTACTACTACTACTACTACTACTACAATACTTGTTGCTGTTGTTGTTGTGATTGCTCTCAGTGTTTCCCTACCTCCACACCCTCCCCATTATCGTCATCAATGTTCTTTGGAGCTGGGGGGTTTTTTCCTTAAAAGTTTCTATTTTTTTTTTACTGATATTCAACAATCATATTCATTCAGCTATTTAAAGCAAAATAGCAACAAGAAGAATAACATCCACAGCTTTGAATGGAGTCTTTCACTGAGAGCAGCAGGGTGGCGGGTGGGAATGGGGTGAAGGGCAGGGCTGTAACAAAAAAAACAACTTCCACCTACATTAACAAACAAAACATAAATAAAAAAAAGAATTAACAACCTTTTGCCTTGTGCTCTCCACCACCACACCTACCACCACCACACCTACCACCACCACCACCACCACCACCACCAAAAACAACAACAAAACTATTACCACAACTATCACCCCCACCACCACTCTCCTACCCCTGCCCTACTAGACATTGTTAAGAGTTGAGGTCTCAGCTGTGTGATGGGGGCCCTTGCTTCATGTTGTGGCTTTGTTTTGAAAGTCTCTTCGCAGACCAACGAATATTGATCCTCAATTGACAATTGATGAGAAGGAGAGCTCGACTGGTTTTGTCATTGCTTTGACAAGAGACAAATTATTGTAGTCACATAGAATAACAGGTAAATGAAGCGCATTGGAAACATGTAGAGGTGTGTGTGTGTGTGTGTGTGTGTGGTAAGTCCCATATATAGATATATATAGATATATATATATATATATATGCACAGAGAGATAGAGAGAGACACAGACATATATATATATGAATGTGTGTGTGTGTACATATAAATGAACATACTTATATATGTAGACAACCATACACACACAGATAGACACACATATGTGTTCATGTGTGTGATGCGTGCATGCAGCCAGAAAATATGCATTTAAAGAGACCCCCCCCCCATACTGTATCTACGTAAGTAGCATGTACACACACACACACACACACACATATTTAACCTCAACTCTCCAAAGGTACCAAGAGCGAACAAAAGCTCGACAATGTGATGTTTGTGGTGAAATACTATTAAAAACATATGGGGACCTATTGTTGTTAATTATTATTTTACATATGAAGGAGTCTTTTGTTAGAAATTCTTGAACCAAGTTAATGTCTAATTTTGGGGGTGGATCAAGGTTGTCTAGTTTAAGAATGGATACCATATCTTAGGGTGGACTGGGGGTGTTTTAGTTGGGGCTGGACCGAGGTGTCTTAGTTCGGGTTGACTGGAGAGCTTTATTTTAAGGTGGACAGGGGTGTCTTCAAGGCTGGATTAGACACTTGACACTTAAAAGGTCTTGATGCCCCCATATATATGCAATTTCAAAATATAAATAATAATAAACCATAAAGTAAATTATTTATTTTTGTCTACTTCTGCCTTTATTTATATTTGAAAAGTTTCCTCCAATTTTTGTTTTAATTGCAAAGTCTTTGTTCAGATCCTCACTCTGACACCATGAACACATTTGAAAATTAGATTTCCGATCATATAAACCACTTGCAATATTATTTTAGCAAGTTTAAAGTGATTTCTTTTGTGCTGTAAACCATTTACCATTTCCGTTATGCCCCATTTTCCCCCCTTTATACCCTGAGCATGTGCTTATTTTGCACTGGGTGGATTGTTTAAGGGTAGATTAAATGTCTTCTTTTGGGATGAACTGGGATGTCTTATTTTAGGATGGATTGTATTTTCTATTTTGGGGTTGATTGGGTGCTTTTTTTTCTTTTAAGGGTGGACAAAGGCTAGGTTGGAGTGTCTTAACATTCGTTGTCAGAACCAACAAATATAACAAACATAGAAGCAGGGAAAATATGCAGTTACAGATGTTCAGGAATAATTGAGTTGTGAACACATATTATTATTATTGGCAATTTTTAGCTCTAATCAAACAAATCTACAATCAAAAGTGACTCCAGCCATGATCATCTTGTCTTTTTGTACATCTGGGATTACACTGCTGAACGTGTCCTTCATATTTTAAGATAATAGGATGTGATATTAGTGAGATTTGACTGTTATTTCTAGCAGGTGTGGGTAACCATACACCAGCTCCCCTGTTGGGTCAGATTGAATTATGCATCAGTTTCATCTGCTCTAACAATTCACTTTCATAAGAAGGAAAGTACTCTACACTTGTGTAACGCGGGTATATGCGTATACCTGCATGTGTGTGTATCATCTATGTTTCCACCTGCGTGTGTGTATGTGTGTGTGTGCGCGTGCATGTATGAGTTTGTATAAGTGTGTCTGCACATATATGCATGCATATGCTTACATGTGTATGGGTGTGTTGTTGTATGGGTATGAGTGTATATGTGTATGGAATGTGGACATAAGACAGTGAGAAAGAGAGGGGGGAAGAAGGTGTATTTGACAAGATGTACTCAGATGACAGAAGATCAGATTGATAGTTTGGAATCAATCTGGGTGGATGACTGAAGAAATGGGTGGATCGAAGGAATGGGAAATGAGAGAAAATGTGTTAGGGTGGCCAGAGGAATGAGAGCTAAAAAAAGGACAGCTGATAGACATATGTGTGTGTGTGTGCGTGCGTGTGCGTATGTGTGTGTGTGTGTATGTGTTATTTCTTTACTACCCACAAGGGGCTACACACAGAGGGGACAAACAGGGACAGACAAACAGATTAAGTCGATAATACCGACCCCAGTGCGTAACTGGTACTTATTTAATCGACCCCGAAAGGATGAAAGGCAAAGTCGACCTCGGCGGAATTTGAACTCAGAACGTAGCGGCAGACGAAATACCGTTAAGCATTTCGCCCGGCGTGCTAACCACTCTGCCAGCTCGCCGTGTATGTGTGAGAGTCTAACAGCCAATACTGTAACTGTTGGACTATCCACTGAGATGATTTGCTTCCAGTGATGAAGGTTTCTGTGTAGGAGCAGCTATACTTTCTTGGCATAAACTTGGTGCAAATGCTTGTCACAAACCCAATAAAAACATGCTTCGGGTTTCTTTCTGGTACTTATTTTACTGGTTTCTTATGCTGAACAGCTAAGTCATGGGGATGAAAACACCCCAACACTGGTTGTCAAGCAGTGGTGGGGGATAAACACAGACACAAAAGACATACGATGGATTTCTTCTATACGGAGAATTTCTGAATCTCATCTGTGAACTATATACACACACACACAGGTATATGATGATGGACTCTCCTGTCGAAGACGACCTTATGAACATTCAGCTTTTGCCGAACAAGCTGCACAAATGATTTGTTTATAGCAATGAAGTGTATTTGCTGTACTTTAGCTCACCTGTCCTTCCATCAAATCGACTTTGCCTGAACAGGTGTACTGTGTTCCATGCATCACGTGTCAAATTAATTGCAGAGCAATGTGAGATGAAGTGTTTTGCTCAAGAACACAACACACCACCCAGTTTAGGAATTGAAACCAGAATCGCTAGATTAAGAGTGCAACACCTTAAACACTAAGCCATGTACCCTCGTATGATACAATTGGATGGGCATTGACTCTCCTGAGTAGTTTTCACCTGACAGGGTCCAAGAGCCTTTCTACTCTCCGAATAGGCACAATGGTGTGTGTGTGTGTGTGTGTGTTTGTGCGTGTATATATATATATATATATATATATATATATATATATATATAT
>NC_069001.1:166911-167308 GCF_001194135.2 Octopus bimaculoides
GAATAAAGGGTGGTGGTGGTGGTGGTGGTGGTGGTTGGTCGTGAAAATTGAATAATAAATAGAAGACTAACTTATAAAAGACAGCATTTTAAAGAACACACATCATGCGTACAGAGAGAGAGAGAGAGAGAGAGAGTGAAATAAATGCATTTGTACAAATTTATTTCAGACACACACACATACATACAAACATGTGGGTGTGCATGCATGTGCCTGGATGTGTGGTGTGTGTGTGTGTGTGTGTGTGTGTGTTATTATCGTCATCGTTGTCGTTGCCTGTATATATGCATGTTAATGTATGTACATATGTGTAGGAGTTGCAATTTTACTTTGTTATATACATACATACATACATACATACATATATATATATATATATATATATATATATATAGAG
>NC_069001.1:167342-175090 GCF_001194135.2 Octopus bimaculoides
ATATATATATATATATATATATATATATATATATATAGAGAGAGAGAGAGAGAGAGAGACGTATATAAATATACATATCTATGCTCCTACATACATATGCACGCACACACAAATATGCACAGATCAAGTTCCAACATGTTTTATTTTATTTTTTTAATGTGCAATTTTTCTTTATTGTATTTTCTTTCATGGATTTCTTGCTATGTTGATCCACACACACATACACAGCTACACTCACAGTGTGTGTATGTATTACATATAAATATATATATATATATATATATATATGTGTGTGTGTGTGTGCACTCATTGGTATACACACATATATAAATATATGTATATGTGGTGTGTGTGTGTATTGTAATATTGTATGCATGCATTTCCTGGATGCATACAAGTTTTAGAAAAAGTCCATTCTGTCACTGTACATTGTAAGAAGTCGATTAAGTTGTTTGTTGACAGGAAGGGCATCCAGCTGTGGGAAACTGCATCAGAAAAATATCCAATGAATTCCGGCATTGGTAGAGCAGGCGCATACAAACTAACGATCAGGATTATATCATATTATATATTATATTATATTTATGTATGTGTATATATATATATATGCATGTGTGTAAAGATATCAGTAAATATACATATATACGCACACATATCTTAAAACACATGCATATATATATGTGCATGTGTATAAAGATATCAGTATATATATATATATATATATATATATATATATATATATATATATATATATATATATATATATATATATACATACATATATATATATATAAGTACAGGAAAATATATGCACACAAATATGCATATATATGTTTGCATATATATAAATATATATATGTATGAGTGTGAATGTGTATATATGTCTATGTACATATATGCATACACACGTACACAACCATGTATATATAAATTTATGTATTAATATCTTTATATTTTAAAATTATTTTTTCAATTCATTTTCCTCTTCTTTGTTGTTTATTTTTATTATTTTTTGTTTATTTGGCAAGTTAATAGTTTGGGTGGTGGCAGGTGGGGGTGGTTGTGCTGTGGGGTAGTTTTGGTTCATTGTTTATTTTTTGTTTCTATTTTTATTTTTTTATTTGTTACATACATACGTGTGTGTGTGTGTGTGATTATAGATCAATAATTCAGATCTTCCTTTCTCCAAGGAAATCATCAAAAGTAACTCATTTCAAATACAATTTTTTTTTTCCTTTTATTTCATTTCTATTTTTTGCTTTAATATTGAAATTTAATTAATGTATGTACAAGTTTGCGTCTATGCTTATTTGTGTGTGTCTATGGTTGTGTGTATATCTAAGACAGGTCTGGGAAAGAGAACGTGTGTGTGTGAGTGTATATTCTAATTTAAATTTTAAAAAAATGAAGCAGAACATCTAATTTGCAATAACACAATACAAACATACAAATATATATGCTTGGGTGTATCTATGTGTATGTGTATATGTATACACACACACACATAATATATATGTATGTGTGTATATATTATATATATATATTACATGTCTGTGTGTGTGTGTGTGTAATACTATATACGTGTGTGTGTGTAGTACTATGTACGTGTGTCAGTGTGTATATATAAACGTACATAATACTTATGTGTGTGTGTGGGGGGTATTTACACACACACACACACACACACACATTCCTGTCTCTATATATGCGTAGAGAGAGTGAGAAAGAGAAGCTTAAATGTAACACGGGTGTAATTGAGTGTGATTGTTTGGTTTATATACACTCAAGTCCTCTCTACATTGCTTCAGTTATGAACAAATATTCAAGTCTATTATAAAATGTTGAAGTTGTCATCCACTCACGGAAAGAACATAAAATGTATGATACATGGATCGCACATGTGTACTCATGTAGCTGTGTGTGTGTGTGTGTGTGGCTATGTATCTTCACACACACACATATATAAATACATACATACATAAACATTCAAGCATAACAGATAGAAAGACACACAGACAGCTTTTTAGTTTGAAATGAAAACACGGAGGACAGACACACATTCAGAGAGATTTAAAAAGATATATATATGGACATTATGGCCAGAGATACGTTTCTGCACATAGAGATTATACTTACACACACACAATGTGTGTATATGTCTGAGTATGTGTATAAGAATATCATATATAGATAAATTAAAACAGATATATAGATACACATATATGTATAAATGTATACACAAACACACACACACACACATATACGTATATATAAACATACAGAAACATGTATATCAGTGTTTCTGTGTGTGTGAGAGAAAGAGAGAGTGTGTGTGTGCGCGCGCACTTGTGTCTGTGTATATATATACACACCTATTGAATACATAATAATCAAAATTACATATCAACACTTGTTATACACCCACAAACACACACATGCCATACATTTGAAATACACATCACACAACACACACACACACACACACACACAATACATATATATTATCCCTTTGACCACTGAATGCCTGAACTGAATAAATACCAGATTTTTGAATATTCCAGTAATTCCAAGAGAATTTTCGTTCATTTCTCAAATAATATCATTGAAATATATTGAGTACATTCTGCTTTATAAATGGCCATTGTGTTAACAGTTATGACAACAGTGTTACAAATGACAAGTCTATCTTTTATTTATTTTTAATCTTCTTCTTACTTTTTCAACATCTCCATTTATCCTTTTTCTTATTCTGCCCCAACAGTCTTAAAGTCTATAACTCTAATCTCTCTCCATTTCTTTCTATTGCTCTGTATCTCTGCCTATCTGTCTCTCTTTTAACCCTGCATCTCTCTCTCTCTCTCTCTGTATATATATATATATATATATATATATATATATATATACACATACATATATGTATATATATATATATATATACATGTATGTATGTATGTGCACATCTCTCTTTCGCTTTCTTTCTCTCTCCCTCTCTGTGTCTAATTCTCTTCCTTTATATTTTTCGCAAAGATATTATTTTATTTACCTGTGTATGGGAATTATATTTGTGCAATTCTATATCACACCACCACCACCACCACTCTCTCCTCTCCTATTCACCATTATAATATACTCTTGCTATTCAAAGCCATTCACTTTCTAATGAAAAAAAAAATAGATCTACTCGTTTGCTTTGATATTCGTCTTTCTTTCAGCTAATAAATACCATATAACCCAACGTATTTTCACAGATAAAAAATTTATCCCACCCCGACTCTCTGTTTTGGCTTTTTTGTTTTGCATTTTAAATGTTCTTTGATGGAGACGGTGGTGTTGTCACTGTATATATATATATATATATATATATATATGTGTGTGTGTCTACATGTATATGTTAGTGTTTATATGTATGTGTGCTGTGCTTCTTGGGTCTTTGCCTCATAAAAGTTCTTCGACAGTATATTACAAGTGCTGTTGTTGGTGGTGGTGGTGTGTATGTGTGTGGTTTGTGTATCTATTTTGTCTCATAAATATTCTTAAGGTATAAATTTTGAATGAGTGTATTTTTGCACATGTATGTATGTGTACGTGTATATATATATATATTTCATGTGTGTGTGCATGTATATATTGCATGTATGTGTGTATATGCATCTACCTATCTGTCTATTTATCTATCTGCCTATCTATTTATATATGTGTGTGTGTGTGTTTGTGTGTATATTTTGATGCACAAATACTCTTTAGATATCCATTTTGAATGTGTTTTGTTTTGGTGGTGGTGGTGGTGGTGGTGGTGGTGGCAGCAGTCGTAATTGTGGTGGAAGCTAACAATTTTATATTGCCAGCATCTTAACAATGTGATAATTAAGAAAGACTGGTGAACAGTGGCCATGGTCATGTGATGTATGGGCTTGTATTAACCGCATTCAGTTCTGGTTCTCATGACAGACCATAAATTTTGGATTTCAAAACCACCACCAACACGACCACCACCACCACCACCACCACACTGCCATTACTACCCTACTACCACCCCACACACACTCCTGTCCAACTGGCAGCTTTTCTCAGATATTAAGAGAATGTGCAAGGTTCTTCATTATGCTGCTGGATTTTCACAAAACTTCAAAACTGAAGTTAGGAGGGAATACTTACTTTGTTGACCAGTCTGTGATTCTAGGATGAAACCCTTTGCAATGATAAAAAGAACAAAAATTACAAGAGCCTCACAATCCTTTTTCAGTTTTAAAAGAACCGTCTTCCCTAAGCAGGAATCAGTGTTGCCATTTGAGTGCCATTGGCTGCTATCAACTGGGGTCGCCTCTGTTGCAAGCATTTGAGTTGAGTCTGGAATTTGAGGATAATCTCATCCTTTAGCCTCCATCAACTTCAGAGATCGAGAAAGGTCATAGGTGTGCCGCTACCGTTTTCTGGTGACCATACCATGTGGAAAACAGAGCAAATAATAGTGTTGAGGTTTAAGAAACCCTATAAAGTTACTCAAGTGACTCAGGTACCAAGAGTTTTGTACAGGCTACTTAAGAAATGACATGCACACATACACACATACACATAAGCACACACACATACAGATGTGTGCATGCATACGGGTGTGTATCTGTATGCTTGTGCAGTCAAATCCTATCTTGCCTCTTAGATTTAAATAAAATTATAAAAGAGGATAAATCAAAAAATCTGGGAAGTATGAAAAAGAAGCAAAGTTGACTTCAACAGGAACTGAACTCAGAGCACAGTGGATCAAAACGAAATATGCTTTGCCATTTTTTCCTAACACTAAACGAATTCTTCAGCCATCTATCTTTATAATAAGGTCTGAGAAGCAAAATAGATCTTAGCAAGATTTGCACTCAGACTGCAATGAAACCGTACCAAATATGGCAATGACATTTTTATTCCTGTCACTCCACCATTCCTTAGTAATGCAAGGGTGGTGGGTATCTTCAGGGTGTATTAGGTAAATGCTGGATACCCACAAAAGGTGGAAACATTTACTTTTGATGGTGATTCTGTTCTTCATAACAATTCTTTGCTTAGAATGATTCTGGTCAAATTTTATTTTTAAAATCCAATAATAGGCACTCAGGCGCAACAATAAAGTTCGGCTAAAGTCGTGATATGTCTAGAAATAATCTAAAGGTTGTATGTTTGGAGCAGACTAAAAGCTTTCGTTATATTACTCTGAGTGTACAGAGTACCACAAAACCAATGAAGATGGTAAATTTTTCATTTTATAACAATTCTATAGTTGTAGTAATATCCTGACATAATCTGGTTATAATTTGATTTCAAATCTAATAATACACACTCACAAACTAAAGATTAAGTCTGCTTCAAGTCGTATTATGGATAGAAATAGCCTAAAGTTTGGACGTTTATTTTGGAGTAATACTCATGTCAGACTTGTAGCTTCAGCACGGTATCACACATTGCAATGACAATCAGTATCCATCGTTGCAAAATAATTGCTTCTATTATTAGAAAGTCATCCATGACTGGTACTTCATTTCATGAACCCTGGAAGGTAAAGTTGACTTCAGCAGAATTTGAACTCAAAATGTAATGAGTCAGAAGAAATACTGAAGGCATTTTGTTTATCACAAAAACAATTCCGTCAGCACACACTGCCTTTCTATTAATACTAATAATTATGGTACTAATTACTCATTGTAGTTTAGTTTGCATGTGTGTGTGCATGAGTGTGTGTGTGTTTGTGTACAAGCCTGTCTCTGTGCAGCCACACACACACACACACACATCTCCAGACTTTCAGGATGAAGTGCTTCCATATATTCCTGTGGCGAACGAGATATTGCCCGACTGCTGCAAGTGCAACAAACAGTTACATTACAGTTGCAGCTATCAGCAGCAGAGGCAGCAGCAGGCTGGCCAATGAAAACACCTTAAATATGAGAGGAGGAGGAGGAGGAAACGAAATGGCAGGCACCGAGAAAGTAGTAGTAGTAGTAGTAGCAGTAGTAATAGTAGTAACAAAGTGATGATGGTGGTTGTGGGGAGGAGGAAAGGAAAAAGGGGGAAGAGGGAAAAGAGGAAGGGAGTAAGTTATCCTCTGACTGGACAGCTGTCCCAGATGCTTTAAACAGAACAGACTGACTCCAAAGAATGGCACCCGTGGAGCAGGTGATGTTGTTAAATCAGGTGAAAACCCAGGGTGGGGGGTCTCTAATCAAAACCATTTCAGTCATTGTGCAATCATGTCTTTCTGTCCCTCTCTCTCTATAATGGCAACTGTGCTTACTTGCTGAACTCAAATTCTGCTGAGATTGACTTTTGCCTTACATCCTTTTGGGGTCGATAAATTAAGTACCAGTGAAGCACTGTGTAGGAGGGAGGGGGCATCGATTAAATTGACAAGCCCCCCCCTCAAAAAAAATTTTCAAGCCTTGTGCTATCAGTAGAAAGGATTATAATAATAACAAGGATAATAATAATAATCTTTTCTACTCTGGCCCTTGTGCCTAGAGTAGAAAAGATTATTATTATTATTATTATTATTATTATTATAGAGGTTGTACAGTATCCAATATCATGAGGTTGTTGATTGAAGATATTGTGTCTACCTGGGGTTTGTACGGAGGTCACAACAGGGACCTCAGACAGACAGTACCTTACGCAATATGCATGCAGTTTCAAGTAATGCCAACTTTTGCAACACACCTAGACTGTAGGGTATTTCTAAGGTTTTCAGATTGGGTGGTATTGAACCACCCAATGCTCCAAATGACTCCCACAACTGCCACATCTTAGCGATCTCAATTCTCAGCTCTCCATATTTATCAACTTTTTTCTCTTTCTTTCATGATGAAATGTTGATCTCCTGCCACTGCCACGTCAATTATTAGGCCCTCTTGTTTGTCCCTGCTAAAGGTTACTATATCCAGCCCTCGGGGCTCTAAAACTTTGTCTATTATTATTATTATTATTTTTATTATTATAACTATTATTATTATTATTATTAAGGTGAGAAGATAAATCTCTCATCAAATCCCACTTTTTCCACTCTGTTCGAAAACGAAATGTTAGATAATTTGATCGGGGGTCCCTGGAAACAGAAGAAAAAATGGGAGGGTCATGACCGGGGCGTCTTTGATCATATGTTCTGTTCCCTCAAGAAGCTGACCTGGGCACAAAGAATGCTAGCAAGAACAACTCCCACTGCTATTTTGAATATCATTTATCAATCTCTCCTTTCTTGCCTCACCCTGGAACGTTCCCATCCCCATTTTTACCCCTACCCAGTCCCACCCATGCACACTCACATAGGCATCCTGCCATTGTGGCCACACACTATCAACCATGACCACCCCTATCAAATGTACCCTCATTTCAAGGCATCATCACATGATCACTGCTTTATATAGACTGCACATGGGACTAGAGAGAGAGTGGGGAGGTAGGGAACCTTTATAAGCACTGATCCCATCCTTATCATAACATCCTTTGTTCTCCCACCCAGCCCAGCCCTAACCCTGCTTTGTCCAGCTTCCCCGGCATCCTCGGAACTCACGCAACTGTCCTACAATTTCAACATCATTCTCTTCACCCTTTCCTGCACACCATAACGAATCACAACCAACCACAACTAACAAAGCCGACAGACTACTACCACAACTCTACCGGAACCACAATCATCTCTACAACACCACAACCACAACCTAAACAACTAGTACTATAACAGCAAGCAGCTAATGACCACCTCTACAACAATC
>NC_069001.1:175354-177913 GCF_001194135.2 Octopus bimaculoides
ATAAAGTTATAATTAAAGTTTAGATTTGGAATTTAAAATTTAACATCTAAACTATATTTTGGGTAGGTCCCTAGTAGTGTACCGGCAGAGCACATTCACCTCTAATGGCTACCTGGTGTCATCCACAGTAAATATACATTTGTCACTGGAACTATGTTAGGAATTCCTCGGTGCACATTGAGTAGAAATAATTGATATGGAAAATCAAGTCTGTTGGAAACAACAATGTGATAAAGTTTCCAGTATACTCTACCTTCCGTATGGATTAGTTCTACTGTATATGTATATATATATATATATATATATATATATATATATATATATACACACACGAGTGGACAAATGAAAGAAAGTGACACTCAACACACTTGTTAGGAGTTAGAAGAACTATTAGATAACAGTTTGTGCATATATATGTGTGTGTGAGCAGTACAAGCTCATACCCTTTTCAACTACACACCAAGGTACAAGAACAGACAGACAGGCATAGATATATAAAATACATACATGGGTGAATGTGTATGTATAAATAGATGTTATATATATATATAGACACAAATATATTGTACATACACACGTGAGTGTGTATATATGAGAGTATACGGTTGTATGTAAGTTTATTGCTTTTTCAGACACACACACACACACACACACACACACACACACAGAGGTGTATTGATAATTACATATTTCAAATGAAATTTCTATAATGCACTGAAGAGATATACACAAGTCTTCAATAAATTGAAAATCTAGAATGGGGACAGATATAACCTTACACACCGGATACATCAGTACATGAATGTGTATATGTATATATATATATATATATGTGTATGTGTGTATATATATATATATATATATATAATGATAACGATGATGGTGTTGGTAGTGGTGGTGGTGGTTGTAATGATGACAACAATGAAATGATGATGAAGGGGGAGAATAATGTTTGTATCATCCAACATAGTATGTGATGCTAGCACCTTGTCAGTGATGATGATGATGATGCTGATGGCCACCATAGCATAAAAGGTGGCATTTGATAGCAGTAGTTGTGGTGGTGGTGGTAGTGATGGTGATTGACTTAAGCTTTAGTTAAGTGGAATTACCATTTCTAAATCTAATCCAAACCCGACCTCTCCCCTAGATCCAGTAGAAAACTTTGAAGATCCTTGTGGTTAGAGCGAAATCATGCTTGATATCCCCAACACCTATCGCACCCCCCACCATCTCTCTCTCTCTCTCTCTCTCTCTCTCGCTCAATTGATAGTTTGTCCCCTACCCTCTCTGCCGTGCTTTTGTCAGAGACCCACATTCTGTCCCCATTTTCTACTCAAGCTTCTTGACCACTGTAGCCCCTATCTATTCTACATTTTGTTTGCCCAGCCATTCCTCCATTTGACCATCAAGCCATCTACTTATTTCACTTTGCTACCAATCTGCCTACCTCTCTCTCTCTCTCCCTCCAACCATCTGTCCATAATCCAGATATCCATGTGTATTAAGGCATCTATCTATCTATCTATCTGTCTAATTCGCCTCCATGTTTATCTACCCACATATACACACATGCACACACACTCACACACACACACACACACACACACACACACACACACAAACACGTTCTTGCTTAAGAATTGCGGTTGTATAAAACTTAAGTCATGATATAAAAATTCAGCTTCAACGTATGTATGCTATGTATGTATAAACCAATACCAGCATGGACCAAGGATGTTATATATATATACATCTATCAGTCACTGTCTGTCCACTCCAAATTGCATTACATTGACCAGAGAGAGACTTATGGTCATTCATACGTACAGAAAGAGAAGAGGAAGTAACCAAAACAAAGAAAAAGGGACTGACCTTGACAATATAGGGGTATCTCTAGAGAAAGGATAGAATCAAAAATAGGCAGAGATGTGGATGATGAGATAGAGTGTCCATCAGTGGCCAGATTTACTTGAGTTATGGTGGTGGTGGTGGTGGTCTTAAATAGATTGGCTGGAGAAGGGAGGGGGCATATCTCTTTGAGCTTGTTTTGATTTTATAAACTTTAGTCAATCTGACACCTCAGTGAGGTGCAATCAATGAAACAAGACAGAAGATGCCCAACGATATATAAAAGATGGCCAAACACTCTGACAAACACAAGCTGATAGTGTTCATCCCTTTCTCCTCCTCCTCCTCTTTCTTCTTCTTCTTCTTCTTTAGTTTTCTTTTCTCTTTTCTTCTCTTTCTTCTCCTTCACTACTCTCTTCTATATTATTATTATTATTATTATTATTATTATTATTATTATTATTATGTATTATTATTCATTATTGTTAAAAATAAATGAAATCATCATTATGATTATTATTATTGTTATTGTCATTATTATTATCATCATCATCATCGTTGTTGCTGTTATTATCATTAATATTGTGGCTATTATTATCATCATCGTCGTCATCATCATCATCATCATCGTCATCATCATTATTGTTGTTGTTGTTATTATTTCCACTCTTATGGTTGTCATTTGTTGTTGTTGTTGTCGATATGGTT
>NC_069001.1:178343-189661 GCF_001194135.2 Octopus bimaculoides
ATGACAAGGGACAAAGAGATGGTGGATAGAGAGACAGATACGTGTGTGAGAGAAGGAGAGAGAGAGAGAGAGAGAAAGAGAGAGAGAGAGAGAGAGAGAGAGAGAGAGAGAGTTTAGAGGAAGATTTTATCCAGGCAGATAGAGATACATACCTATGTACATACGTGTATATATATATGTGTGTGTCTGTGTGTGTGTGTGTGTATACACGTATATATATATATATATATATATATGTATATATGTATGTATATATGTATGTATGTATATATGTATGTATATATAGATAGATGAATAGAAAGTGATATCATCATTAATTTCAGTGTTCTGCAGCATGCACGTTTATGTGCACGCAAACATGCACACACACACAAAGTGTTCCTTTCAACTTCCATCAATGAAATCCATGCACAATGCTTGGTCAGTTTGGGTATTATAGTAGAAGACACTTGCCCAAGGTACCACGCAGTGGGACTGAACCCAGAACCATGTGGTTGGGAAGTAAGCTTCTTTACCATACAGCCAATCCTGTACCTGTACGAAGTTCAAATAAGGTGAGTTTAAATGAGAACATTTTCAGGCCTCCATCATTTAGGGGTCAGTTCATAGGAATAGATTCCTAAGACATTGTATACTTTTGATCTCATTTGCTTTTCTTCTTTTCTTCCCATCATCTTTTCTGTGGGCCCCCACCACCAAATTGTAAACTGTCCTTGTAGTGTCCCCCTTGTCTGATGCCCCTCTGGTAAATGTAAGATATTGTTTTAGTTCTAATTCCCAATCTCAGACTGAATGATTTACTAACAAGGACAACTAAAAAAAATGTTTCTGTCTGTATGTCTGTGTATGTATGCGTGTGTATGCTTGTAACATATATCATATGTGTGTTTACATTTTCGTATATATATGTGGGCACTTAATGTCTGTATAAGTGAGAGTGTGTATGTGTTTATTAGCATTTCTGTGCGCCTATGTGTATCCGTGTGTGTATATGGAAGTACCACAAAAGTGCATAGACATCTCACCAGAATTATAAAGAGAGAGAGAGAGAGAGAGAGAGAGAGAGTTGGACAAAAGACAAAAGAGACAGACAAACAACTAACCAACAGATAAGTAACCATCCAACCATCTCGATAGCCACTCATCCCGAGACTATCATCCCATCTAGCCATCCGCCCATCCATTCGGCACCATCTAACTTAATGGTATGGAAAGACCTAGCCACCACATTAAGGGGTTTTCCGTTGATGCTTGTCTACCATTTATTAGCCAGCACCCAACTTCTTTCCCCTATTTTTCTTTCCATATATTTTATTCTCTTTTATTTTTATTCTTATTTTATTTTATTTTGTTAAATTTTTTTTATCTTATTCTATCTATTTTCTCTCTCCAGTTCCATTTCCAGACTGAAATTTGATGCCATGATTGATTTCGGAGTTTAGTTGATGGAAGCATAGATCACAATCACTTCTTCCCAGCCTTCTTCAACTTTGAGTCATAATGATGCCATCAGCTTCCTCATCCCTCGCATACAACAGTATCTTTCATGACCTGTCCCAGTTGTTTAGTTGCTGTTATTGTTTGAGCCCACCTTCAGAAGATCTTTGATCAAAGGCATTCCAGCTTTGACCATCCACCCTTTTATGTTTCTGTCGTTATATTGCTTAGTATATCTAAGACTACATTTCTCTAATGTATCAATCCTCATCATTATTGTTTTAATGCTCACTTTTCCATGCTTGCATGGGTCCGACTGAATTTATTGATGCTCTTCCTGTCACCAGCCCTCCCTTGTTTCCATATAAGGTAATATTCCTCCTTGGCCAGACATGTTTTCAGGGAAGACGTGAAATGACGGCCACTGCTTGTATAACAGTGACACTCGCTTACAACTGTCACATGATGTCAAAACAAGGAAACAGCAACACACACACACGTAGAAACACCCATGTATGTATATATATATATATATATATAAAAGACAAAATAGAGTGAAAAAATCTACAGAAGGCTTGTGTTATATGGTTAAAGAGTATATTTAAATCGTTATGTTAGGGAAATGTTATAAAACTTTGTGTATAGCAACGTTGTTTTTGGAGAAATAACTGGTTTCGTATTTTCTTTTCAGATTTCACAAATTCCTTTACCGATATTGTGTCATCTCTTTGCTATGAAGTGAAGTGAAGAGAGTTCCACACAAACAAAGGCAGTCAGGGATTTTTTGCAGTATAAGGGAGGTAATCAAACATTTTGGGAATGACTAGATTTTATGAATTTAACATGATTTGGTTCAGAAAGATTAGAATGTTAGAAATGGGTAAGTTTTGCTTTATATATTTTTCCCAATGAGGTCAGTGTCCTTATTTAAAATTGTTAGAAATTGTTAAGGTTTGGCTTATATTTGTCAATGAAGTAGGTTTCCTTATTTAATCTAATTTGTGTCGGTGTTCCAATGGCACATTGATAAAATGGAAAGATTACAAATTGTGGAAACATTTCTTTTGTGCATTTCTCAATGTGTTCACTAAAGGGTATCCTTCTGTATTCTGGGAATGCAATCTGCATCTGAGCAATAATCCCGTGGACCCTATGTAGTCTTCTGTAGTATTTTTTCTATTTTGTCTTTTATACATCCAACCACGTGCTTTCACATACCAACTCTCTCACCCAAACATGTGAGACCGAAAATGCCACAGAAGACCAATAGATCAGATAAAATTATAAACGAGGGCATACTTAAAGAACTCAAAAGTATCAACTCACACCTCATTAACTTAAATAACAAAATCGAGGACTCAAACCTACCCACCCGGGAGAGGAAAAACAGTGAAGACACAACTCACTACACAGATCAGGTTAGTAATGACTTGCAACTTTTATGCACAACTCTCAACTCAATGTTCATGAAAAAATCTAACAAACTCAACAATGAACAACAAACCCCTTCTCCACGACACTTACAATGAATTCATTTTAAAACAAGAACAAATTAGTAAAGATTTAAACACTCTATGCACTACACTAAAGTTGGTATTCACAAACAAACTGAACGCACACCAAATGAAACTCACCAGGACATCATACTTACACAAGTGAATCTAAGAGAAAAAGAAAAACAGAGAACATCTGGAACACAAAGCTCCATAACAGAAAACTCACTTTCTGGAATATGATAAAAAAATTCCAACAAAAATATACCACATACAGAAATGTTACACACATCACTAACCAAAACACCCATCAACACCCACACACACATAACAATCTGAGGCAACAATACCACCATTCATCCCCTGGGCCAATCCCATACAACATCACAGACAGCTCATGCAAACAAAACTGCAACCAACATTTTTGAGTCCCAGACCAGAGATACCAGGACACAGGCTGGAACCAGGTGATCATGAAAAACCGAAGATAATCAACCTCTCAACCAAACTCTTTCAAGCACAAAGATAGACATCCTCTCAAAAGGGTTAAAATTCTCCCCAACACCATGCAGAGCCAACCAAAATGAAATGAAGGACAGTATAATAGAATTCTGTAGTAAATTAAGACTCACAGAAGCATTAACTAATTACAATAATGAAGATGACTCACTAGTCAAAAACAAAAGTGAACACAAAGGAAGAAATAAAAATCTTGATGAATTCTGCAACCACATTGAGAACTTTCCCTACCACACCATTCATAAACAGACAGTTAAGTCAAACTTCAGCACAACACAATGGAAGGAACTAATAGAACTTCAAAATAATGAAGATATAACGATTAAGGAAGCAGATAAAGGAAGTGCAGTTGTAATAATGGAGACATTATACTATAGAAATCTAGTAATCTCCATGCTGAATGATAGTCAACATTACGAAAAAAAGAAGCCTTCACCATCATCCAATGCTACATAAAGACCCCAAATTAAAGGAAATTTTACACACAGACATAAGATCATCAAAAGCCACAATCAACCAAAATAACGGACGCAAAAGCGAAACAATGTGGTCGACCAAATTGCACAACATGCCCAAACCTTCTAGAAGGATCAGAATTCCTTTTCAAAGAGGGGCAGAAATTCAAAATCAAATCTGACTTTAGCCTCAGAAAACCTGATTTATCTTATAAGATGCTCAGGCTGCTACCAAAACTACATAGGGTCCACGGGATTATCGCTCAGCAGATTGCATTCCCAGAATACAGAATGATACCCTTTAGTGAACACATTGAGAAATGCACAAAACAAATGCTTCCACAATTTGTAATCTTTCCATTTTATCAATATGCCATTGGAACACCGACACAAGTTAGATTAAATAAGGAAACCTACTTCATTGACAAATATAAGACAAAACTTAACAATTTCTAACAATTTTAAATAAGGACACTGACCTCATTGCGAAAAAAATATCAAGCAAAACTTAACCATTTCTAACATTTTATTCTTTCTGAACCAAATCATGTTAAATTCATAAAATCTAGTCATTCCCAAAATTTTTGATTATCTCCCTTATACTGGAAAAATCCCTGACTACCTTCGCCCTGTCTGGAACTCTCTTCACTTCACTTCATAGCAAAGTGATGACACGATATTGGTAAAGAAATTTGTGTGAAATTTGAAAAGAAGATTGGAAACCAGTTATTTCTCCAAAAACGATGTTACTTTACACATAATTTTATAACATTTCCCTAACATAACGATTTAAATATACTCTTTAACCATTTGACACAAGCCTTCTGTACTTTTTTTCACTCTTTTTTGTCTTTTATATATCCAACCACATGCTTTCACATACCAACTCTCTCACCTATATATTTATTTATATATTTCTTTCAGTTTTTACGAAATCCACCAAGAAGGCTTTGATGGGCTGAGATTTTGGGAGAAGATGCCACACAGTAGGACTGAACCCAAAAGCCAAGAACTTTCCTAATCAATTTATCAAGTAATTACTTTGTAAACTGTTTTATTAACTAACTTCTTCGATAAATAATTTATCAATTAACATAGGGATTATTTAACATACTAAATTAATTTACTATCTAACTTATCAACTATTCAATTAATTAGCTAACATTAATTATTTCATAAACCTTTTCATTTGTTAAGTAAGTTATCAACTCAACAAGTTATTATTTATCACACTGATTAACTAACAAATTAAATCAATTAATCACTGATTTTATTAACTTTTTTATTAAATAACCAAGATAGTAACAAACATTTTAATTAACTATAAATAAACTACTTTTCAAATAATTATTTTATAAACTATTTTGCTTATTTAACTATTTCATTAAATAGTAAAAAGAATAGCTAATTAATTCAGTTAGTTACTTGCCAACAAACTGAATAATTTATGAGCTGATCTGTTAATGAGATAATTCATTATTAAACGAACTGAATTAATCTAGAAGTTAATTCTTGGCTTCTCAACTACAAGTCTTGTGAGTGGATTTGGTGAACAGAAACTGAAAGAAGCCTGTTGTATGTCTGTGTGTGTGTGTGAACATTTGTGTTTGTATCTCCTTGTCATGATATTGTGTGATAATTGTAAATGAGTGTCACTGTCGTATAAGCTGTGTCATTCATTTCCAACATTCTGTGAAATCCTGACTTGGTTATAGGGAAATTTTACTTTGCTTGACAATAGGGAAGGATAGGTGACAGGATGGACATCTTGCTGTAGAAAATCTGGCTCAATAAATTCCAGCCAAATCATGTGAGCATAGAAAACTGGACGTTAAAATGATGATGATGGTCAAGTAAGTTACTTATTAACAAACAAACTTAAAAATTAACAAACTATTATATTTAATAATGCAGTCATCAAATAATTTATCAACTGTCTTACTAACTAACTAACAAAGTAATTAACAAAATAATTAATTAACTTACCAACTCATTAACTGGCTATTTAAGAAACATGGTCTAATTATCACACAATCGCACAAACTATTCTCCTATTCCAGACACATTTCTTCCCTGCGTTTTGCTGAATAAAGCCAGATTATAAAACAATAATGCGGTTAGGTTGGTGTCCCACTGCATTGAATAAGAAAACTGGTTGAGGAACAGTTGTGGGGGTGAAGTGGCGAGAATGTGACAAGGGATTGGATAACAAGGCTGGAATAACATTATGGTTATGGGGGAGGGAGGGGGGTTCAGATCATTGTATAACAATGGTTGGAACAGCAGAGGGGTTAGACGTAACAGGGTCACACATTGTATTGTATAACAAGATTGATTGAAGAACAACAGAAAGGTAATGTCTGCAATGGAAATCCTACCATATTGCATAAATGGAAGAGTTTTAGTGAGGTTGGATCAGAAAGTGTAGTGAGATTGTATAGAAGTGGATTTGCAGAGAGGAACATGACTTGGTTGCAAGATGGCAGAATAAATAGAAAGAAGAAGGCGGAGAAGGCTGGGAGGGTAAAAGTAGGGAAGCAAGCAGCCTCTTCATCATCATCATCAGCATCATTGAAATAACCCTCAACACCACCACCGTCACCATCGTTAAACAGGGGTTTCTAACCATCGTATTCAGTCACAAATTTGCAAGATGCTGTAAATTGTTTCAAGCCCACAATGAAAAGCACAGATGACTTCAGCAGAATTTGAACTCAGAATGTAAAGAGCCAAAACTAAATACCAAAATGTATTTTATTGGATGTTTTTAGGAATTCTGCTAATCCAGCACTCTTTACCACCACCAACGGCAAAAACAATGACAACAATAATAATCCTTCGGCCAGAAAGTAATCACGGACAAAATGTTGCTAAGTAATTTGTCTGGGGCAGTCACAATTCTGTCATCTTGTCACCTTTATAATAACAATAACAATAATCACAACAACAACAATGATTATTTCTAATCCAGGGCACAAGGTCTCAAATTTAAGGGATGGAGTAGAGTTAATTATATGTAGACCCTAACACATCCTTAGTCCTTATTTGATCAACCCCTGAAGGATCAAAGGTAAAAGTGACCCTTGGTGAAATTACAATTCAGAGCATCAAGGAACATCCCTTCAGAACACCAGGCGTTTTGTTGGATGCTCAACCAATTATGCCATAACCACAACACCAGCAATAAAAAAAATATAATAACATCTAGCAAGGGAAGAATGAATTGAATCAGGCCCCTTTTATATGGCCATTTCCTTTTTTATCAAACCCTAAACAGATGAAAGGTAAAAATTTGACCCCAACAAAATGTGAACTCAGAATCTACAGGGACCAAACCAAATTGCTACCCCGTTTCATCCCCAGGCACACACAAACAGAACGTATCTTGTGCGGTGTTTTCATTCCACTGGGTGAAGAATGCAGGGCTATTTTATTCTGGTACACGACCACCAACTCTGCTACAACACGTACAACAATAACAGCATACCACCTTCCAGTCTATCACATCTGGTTGTTATTGTTGAGTGTAATTATGCTTTATTTTGCTTTTTGTAAATTTTTGGGAGGGTTTTATACATATCTCACACACACACACACACACACACACACACACACACACACACATCTACACATGCACAAACATATGGTTCAGAATATTAAATAACAAAAACAAGCTAAATAAATACAATGAATATATATATATATAGAAAGAGAGAGAGAGAAAGAAAGAGAGAGAGAGAGAAAGAAAGAGAGAGAGAGAAAGAAAGAGAGAGAGAGAAAGAAAGAGAGAGAGAGAAAGAAAGAGAGAGAGAGAAAGAAAGAGAGAGAGGTAGATAGATAGAAACAACCAGCCATACAAACCTCTTTCTCTCTCACCCTTTCTGTCTCTGGCCCCTTCCCATCCCACTACTGTAGTAGCCATATTGGAAATATTTAATGGGGCAGCTTCAAAGACATCAGCAGAAAATTATCATCTGCAGCTAGTAACCCCCCCCCCCTCCAGAGGAGTCTAAGCCTCAACCACCACCACCACCACCACTTGGCCAGACTCATCATTGTGCAATTGGTGATGGTGTTGCCGATGAAGCTGCTGCTGCTGATGGTGATGGTGGTGTTGGCTGTGGTAGGGGTCGTTGTTTTAGGTCCTCACAGATGGGCAGAAGGAAAGAGGGTGGAACACAACAGGAGCAAAGCTTATTTTCCTTTCTATGTATGTGTAGACATATATATATATATATATAAATGTGTGTGTATATATATATATATATATATAAATCGTTATTTTGTCATATTTTTTAGTTCTCTTTTCCTCCTCCCACTCCACTCCCATTGTCACTCCTTCCCCCCCCCCTTCTTCATCAGATCCAATTTAACAATAAATTACTTGGTTGATTTGAAAATTCTGGCTTGTTTCCTGTTTTTTTAAATTTTATTTATTCATTTATTAATTTTTGTTGTTTTCTTCAATATTGTTGTTTCTAACTGAAATGATGTTCTCGTTGTTCTCGTTGTTATTGTTGTTACTGTTGTTAGCAACATCATCATCATCATCATCATCATCATCAGTGTCATCATTGTCATTGCTGTTGTTATTGTTACTGTCAACAATATGACATGATGATCACGATGGTGATGATGCCAATGGTTCCCAATTTTGAAGTGTGAGGGGCTTAGTTGATGAAATGAAACTCCAGTAGTTGATTGGAATTTGCTGGATTTGAACTCAGGACATAAAGACCTGGACGAATTACTGCACGACACTTCATCCAACATTAACAGTTCTGTGAATCTGCAGTTCTAACATAATTCTTTCTTATTATAGACACAAAGTCTGAAATTTTGTGGGAAGAGCCTAGTCAGATACGTTAACCCCCAGTGCACAACTGGTACTCATTTCATTGACCCCGGCAGAATTTGAACTCAGAACATAAAGATGGATGAAATACTTCTCAGCATTTTTAGTGGAGTTGTGTCTGTTGACTGCCAGTTGAGGTCTACGAAATATAGTGTGGGTCCCTTCCTGCAGTCGCCTTGGGTTTTCTTGAGGCTCCTCTGCCCTAGCCATTGGCTGAAACTCCTCAGCTTCCCTTGTAGCTCAGTGACAACACCGTTCCTCCTGGGCTTTGGTCCTTCAACTGAAGCATTGGACTGAGATGTGGCCCTTGGTGCCAGCAGATGGATCAATGTCTTACAGTTTAATAATTCAGTGAGGAGGTAGTCCAGTTGCTCGATTAGCTGAAATGCTCATCGATTCAGCTGTTATTTCTAGCAGGTCACTTGACTGCATTGATCTATCACTCGACTGATGACAATGATGTTGTGGTTGTTGTTTTTAAATGATTGCTTATCAATATTGATCATTAATAAAATAACAATTAAATTCAATTTTATATGTTGTGTTGCCATAATGTTTTAAGAATTAATGGTAAACATTTGCTTTTGACAGAATGGTTAGCTTAGATGTGTGACATGGCATTCAACATTATATTGGGGTTGCATATGTGTGTATATCTGCAAGTATAGTGTATGTGCATGGCCTGGTGGTTAGGTTGTTGCACTCACGACTGCCAGATTGCCATTTTGAGTCACAGACCACCAAGTGGCGCATTTGCCTTCTTGAGCTAAACATTGCATTTCTCTAAAATGTCCTTCTCATTTTAATGTGATAGAATGTGAGTTGAATGAAGGAATTTAGCTATTACCACAAGCAAGTCAAACAGCTGTAGAGAGATATCCTTATTGGTTAGTTGGAAAAAAAGCACCCACTACACTCTGTAAAGTGGTTGGCATTAAGAAGGGCATTGAGATGGGCATCCATCTGTAGAAGGGCATTAGGAAGGGCATCCATCTGTAGAAAGCATGACAAAGCAGAACACTGGAGTTCAATAGATTCCTTTGTCCCATTGGATCCTGTCAAACCACTTTGGCCAGTTTGGGACATGGACATTGAATGGTGAGAATGAGAAAGAGGTATAGGCATCAATGAAATTGTCTAATTTTTGTCTCTAGAAAAGTGGAAACACGACATAAAGGCTCAAGATTCAATACCCAATTTGGATCTCATTTACTTAAAGGAGAAAAATAGCGCCTGGTGATGAATGGATGATAAGCAATACAAAACATGGGGTTTAAAAACAAAGAAATGCAATTTCCTATGAAAATATATATAAATAGACATTATCGAATTGGTTTAGTCGAGAAAGGAAAGCTGAAGATGCTTTCCATCAGTGGAACAGTTGCTTTAAGAAATGTATCCTGAGTAGAAAACATTTGCCATGCTTCAATTCAATAGCTGCCTGGTAGGTTTTCAAGAAGATCTTTGGTCTAAATAGATGCAATTGAAAAGCTGAGAGCAACCGGATAAACAGTACTTGAGTAACACTAAAGAAAGACTCTTCAGGAGGAGAAAATCAATAGTAACAGGTAAACAATTCAAGTGGGAGTAGTAATTAGCAATAACGACGAAGCCCTTCATTTGGATACTATTGAACAAGCTGTGCTTCATCCACGCGTATTACTCATGTACAGTCATACACAGATGCATAAAGGCGTACAAACAAATGTGTCTCTCCACCATCGTTCTCTCCTTGTGTGTCTGTCTGTGTGTATGCTTGCTTTAAAAGATTGTTATTATTTCAAAGTTCTTTTTTCACTCTTGTGAGAGTAGAACCAAAGATTGTGAAGATGATGATGACTGGAACTTTCAGTTTTGCCTATCATCTTGCTGAACCATTTAGACACACACATGTACATGCATGCATACATACATATATACATGTATATATATAGGTAAGTTGATGACATCGACTCCAAAAGGGTGAAAAGCAAAGTCGACTTTGGCAGAATAATTTCTAATTTTAGAAAAAACTCAGAATTAGGAAGACCTGGAAGGATGATCCCTGGTCAGTAATACCTTCACTTAATAGAAACACACATCTGCTTGCCAACAACATTCCTGTCATCATCATCATCATGTTTGTCCCACCCATGGATCTGGAGCCCCTGACCAACCACAGTCAATTGTTTGACTTGTTTATTGATTTATTGTCGAACAAGAACAAAAGCTGGGTATCTTTGCAGAGCCATGGAAATACAATAGACAACACCATCATTTATTGCAACCTTTGTCACACGACCACCAACAACTACAATAACAAACACCATCACAAAATTTGCCACCACCACCACATTACCAACATTAACATCATCATCATCATCATCATCATCATCATTACAAACTTTGTCATCTCCACCATCAACTACAACAACAGCAATGACATTTGTCAAAAAAGAAACCTCTATGAAATGGCTTGTGCTGCTTGAAATAGCACCCAAACCACCCTCAAATTATACACATACACACATATATTTGTGTGTGTGTGTATATTTATATATGAATATATATGTATATATA
>NC_069001.1:190138-191059 GCF_001194135.2 Octopus bimaculoides
CCCCCCCCATAAAACCCTGTCAAAACACACTCATAAACTCGCTCCTGCTGTGCTCTGTGACATCATCCCCAACCTGATGCTTCCTAACCTAACCCTGTCTCATTCGATCCAACATCATTTTAAGCATTCACAACACACACACGCACACACACACACACACTCATGTGCACGCTCACATTCCGATTTGTCAATCAGACATCATTTACTTGTTGACAAGTGGAATGTATAATTGTATCTGTGTGTACGTGTGTGTATGTATATGTATGTATGTATATATATATGTGTGTATATATATTGATATAGATATGTATATATATCCATATATCTACATTATATATATATATATATATATATAAATATGTACAAGCATACATCAATAGCACATATATATATGTATATATATATATATATATATATATATTTATATATATTTATATATATAGATATAGATATGTATATATATATATCCATATATCTACATATATAATACAAATAATATATATACATGTATACACACATATATGTACATACTTACATCTACATGTGTATATACATGCATATCAGGGTACAGGACGTTAGAACAATAAACTACAGACAACGGAACGAACACATAGGAAAACGGAAAGCCACTTGGAATATCCCTTCATCAGCTGTCTCTATTCTATCTAGACGTTTCGAAGACAAGACAGAACGTACTCTAGAATAGTCTCTTCCTGAGTAGTGGATCAACCCACTACACAGAGGATTCCAAGGTGGCAAACACAAACCAAGACAGGAAAAAATGGACAGTGAAAACAACATTCAAAAGCCGTACGGCCGAACGCAAATCTGAGGTAGAACGCTAGTAGTTCGTCTTGCCTTCACAGCGGCTGGAGTGAAAAGAAAGTTGACCACAGGTCACACGAGAGCAGAGAGGATGGT